>NC_047163.1:25172419-25304919 GCF_009819705.1 Hippoglossus hippoglossus | reverse complement strand
ACTGAGGCCCTCTCCTCTCACGACTTCCTAAACACGACCAAAGTCAAGATCAGGCAGCACAAATGTTTTAAAACAGAGCAAATAAAATGCTTGCGTGTTCTTGATTTACAATAATCAAAACCACTCGGGAATATTTTGACTCCTTCATGAGATGCTTTAATACTTAATAAAAATAAGCCACCTTCACTGTCAAGAGATCTTTTCTTGAGAAATAGTGTAATCTATTCCCTCCCCTGACTATCAGTTCAGCTCTGACAGAGGCCTCAGGCTGCAGCCGCAGTAATCTGTCAAACAGGCCAGAATATCACAGAGAGGGAAGAAATCAGATGTTTCTTAATGTTTTATAGCTCAGACCAGAGCGCCTGGTGGCCTCAGTAGATATTTTCCTGTCCTCACATTCCTCTTTTCTACTTGCTTATCACCTAAATTAAGGATGACGTGTCAGCAAGGACAAACACTAAACTTTATCAACCTCTACATTAACTTTTCCCCTGGCAGTAACACATTCCATTCATAACCTTCACCTCTCTTCTCCTCTACATCCCTTTATCCAACAAACCTCAGCACATAATTTTGCCATCCTACACCCAGCATCCCAAACACACAACAAACACTGAATACCCACACCCACCCTGCCCCCCATTCAGCCTAAGGCAGGAGGGGTGGGTGTGGGTCAGGGGCCAGAGTTCAGACAAGGGTCAACAGGAAATGGCTGTTGTCCCTGGCACCAGGGCCCTGACCTCGGTACCCCTCTGCTTTTCATTTCTCTTTGTCCCCTCTTACACTGACTCCTCGGCAATGTGGTTCAGGACGAGCCCCTCATTTCTGCTCTTTCTCCTCCTCGCAGGATGTTTGTCTGGAATATCAATGTCATGTAAAACAGTGCAGGAACTTTAGTTTCATACTTAACTGTTTTCAACATCAGTGCGACCTCTTGAAGTTCTGACAGTGACCTCTGCTTTACCATAAAGCTCTTTGTGAGACAACATGGGTAGATTTTGCTTTCATCTTTTCGAAACATACTTTATATAATGAATGACGAGTCTCCTCTTCCTCTCGTTGAACAAAGTCTGAGCAGGCGTGATTGTGGAGTGCAGCCGTGGGTTTGAGGTCCCGCCCCTACACGTGTCAACCTGTAGTGAGTCAGTCCCAGCTGTCAATCATGACATTTCACCAAATATTTATAGCATCCAATAACTTCAAACCAAACTTAACAGCAAACATGAACACTAGAACCAGTGGTGGGCTGTCAGGGCAAGCAAGTCAAGCAGTGCTCAAACCTGTTAAATCTAAAAACAAAAGACATTTGTTAAACGATACGTAGGTGGAAGCAATATCTCACCTTACATCTGTGTAGAATTTAGTGACACCTAGTGGTGAAGGTGCATATTGCAGCTGAATACCTCTCACCTCACCCTCCCCTTCCAAACATGAAAGACAACCTGTGGAAGCCGTCAGTTGTCATAAAAACTCAAAAGGTGTTAAGTTTGTCCATTTTGGATTACTGTAAAAAACATGGCGTTCTCAGTAGAGAGGATCCGCTCACAATGTTAATATAAACAACAACAATTTGTACAA
This sequence comes from Hippoglossus hippoglossus, assembly GCF_009819705.1. NCBI lineage: Eukaryota > Metazoa > Chordata > Actinopteri > Pleuronectiformes > Pleuronectidae > Hippoglossus > Hippoglossus hippoglossus. Next base: position 25,303,341 of record NC_047163.1, on the reverse strand, counting down.
TTTGGATGATTACACACTAGTGAAAATATCACTAGGATTATTTTATATCTAATTTCTGCCAATAGATCCCTTTGACCTAAATCGTACACACTGGACCTTTAAAAGATCTAATATTGCTTGTTTGTATAATTTTTGTATTTACTCCCTCTTGTGGAGGCAAGGGGTTATTGTCTCGAGAAGCCAGCTTGACTTCCAGCTGCTCCATCTATCGTTTTGTCATATTTCTCGTATTTTCTAGTATCTTATTAGTTTAATTTAGCGTCTGGTTGTCATCTTTCGGCAGATCCAGGCTAGTCATTTCCCTCTGTTTCCAGTGTTTATGCTAAGCTAACCAGCTGCCAGCTATGGCTTCATATTAAAAGGTCAGTGTAGATTGAGTGGCATCTAATTGAAAACCCCTCTTGTGACCCTCTCTTTTCAAGCATCAGAAGCATCATCTTCATGTAACATTTAAATGCTATAGAGCCAGTGTTTGGTGTACCTGCTCTGGGCTACAGTAGAAACATGCAGGTAGATGTAGATATGAAGGGCTTATTCGAAAGTAATAAAACATAATGAATCTTGGTTTCAGGTGATTAAATGATTCAATAGAAACAACATGAAGAAAATGATATTTAAGTTCTGCCAATAGTTCTCCCTAAATCCTCCACGCTGGACCTTTAAAATGTACACATTTGAGAGAGTGGTATCAACCTTCTCATCTAATTCTCAGTATTAAAGTGAATAAGTGTATTTCCTAACACGATGAACAACATTAATTCTCAGTGTTGGTACTCTCTCTTCCTTCAGCCCCACAATGTGTTGACTGAGCTTCATTTATATTGTATGAATTTCACTTCTCTCAAATTTTTCTTTTTCTCTCCAGCTGTTAGAAAGCAATGATCCTAACGTGTATAATCCCGCAGCATCACAGGCAGGGATCTTGGCAGAAAACATCCACAGCACATGCTGCACTTCATTCATACGTCAGTGTTGAAACCTCACTCACACAACATAACTCATGGTCAGAGGCTCAGCTTGTGATTGGCTGCCCTGTCTCTCACCGACACAGACTCCATTAGACGGTGGGAATTACTCTGCATACGATCTGACAAATGGAGAGAAGAACACTCTCATGTGTATTTGTGTTTCACTGTTTGTGTACTGAAAGGAATATGAAGCTTATAGCACACAGAGGAGTGTGGGGTACTGCAGAATGTTATTTAACCCCAGACCTTCACAAATCAGAGGAATAAGTTTCATTTATGTATTAGATATCAGTCAGGATGAGACGTTTTCTTATACTGACAAAAATAATTTCACATGAGTTGCATTGCAGTGCTGGTACAGCGTCGGCCCTTGTGTGCAGGATGTTTCATATGCTTTGAGTGTATATTGCTACATTCCTTATAATGTTTCCATCATTTCAAGACTCCCACTGGTTTGAATTTCACCATTTGGGCTATTGAAGCAAAATGGATGCACGTGTGTAACGTGAACGCCTGTGTGTGTCGGCGCATGAATATGTGTGTGCATAAATATGTACAATTCAATTTTAACATAATGTGTGTGTGTGTGTGTGTGTGTGTGTGTGTGTGTGTGTGTGTGTGTGTGGGAGTGGGAGTTACTCTGGTGGTCATTAATCATTCAATTACACACCTGTCAGAGTTCAGACAAGTGGGAGAGAGGGAGGGGAAGGGAGGGATGTGGTAAAAGAGGGAGAGGGGGGTGGTGGTAATGGAGGAATGCAGCAGGGGAGAAAGAGGAAGAGCAGGGAGGAACTGAATGATGAAGAGAGGGAATGAAAAAGCACCAGGATGGCTGTAAAGAGAAAGAGAGAAAGTTTTATTGTGGGCGTGTCAAGGAGCTGTGACAGAGGCAAGCTGCCGGATGGTGACAGCCGCTGAAAGGCCGCAGTTAGGACAATGACACGTACATGTATTATAAGGGACAAGTGACAGATGAGCACAAGGCAGGGCAAGACAGTCAAGACGCAGCCAAACTCTGAGCTTCATCCAAACTGACACAAGACAAGTACTGAGCTAAAAGGGAAGCAGAGCTAAAAATGATTACCTCCGCCGAGGAGGTTATGTTTTCACTCCCGTCCGTTTGTAAGCGAGACAATGCAAAAAGTACTGGAAGGATTTCCTTGAAATTTGCTGAAGGATGTGGTATGGGTGAGGGAAGAAGCCCCGACATTTTGGTGTGGATCTGGATCAGGAAGCAGATCTAGGAGGTGTTTTTTTTTTACATTTTCACTGATTTCTCAGGGGGTTATTCATGAAAGGATTCTGGCAGATTTAGGGGACTGATGTTTATGAGTGTGGGTAATTTGGTTCAGCTTGATTGAATTTAAATGGACTGTTGGGCCTTGCTGTAGGTACGAGCTATACTGAGTGCCATTGTAGTTGTTTTTTTATTTGCATAAAAATAGACTTATATTACAATACATTTAAAGCATTACAAAACTCCCTTTTAACATTTTGAGGCTGATACATCAGTGACAATAAGGCAAATTTATAGAACGATTTCTATAAGTAGCTGGTTATTTCTGAGTAACTTTGTACTACACTGACTTCCTGTTTCTAAATGTATCGCCTGAGAGCTGAAACATTTACCATTTCTCTTTTCTATGTTAAAGCCAGTAATAGATCTACCTCATTTTAAGCGTCACTGTGTTTTATGCATTTACAACAGTCAGAAAAGTCAGAGAATTATATGAAGTAAAAGTACATAAAAGTGGTATTTAGTTCTGAAGCTTATGATTATTTTAATTATTGATTAACTAAGTTTCATTTAAATGTAGAGGAGCAAATAGTAACACTGACTAGAAGTGAAATTGACTTAAATTAGAATGAAATTGAATAAACACATGTAACTCATATTTTGAGTTATAAGGTAAATTAAGTTATCAAGTTATATTCCTGAAAAAGCACACCAGCAGTCTTAATCAAAATTCTTTCTAATATCACATACACCAAAATCTAAATGTTTTATTAAAAAAAATCATTTACTGATCAGAGAAAATAGTGTCAGTGTGTTGTTTGTGCTGCATGTGTCACCTTCTTATATACAGTATATGTTTAAGTGTTTGTATATGTGAGCAGCCCCCATCTGTGTGTGTGTGTGTGTGTGTGTGTGTGTGTGTGTGTGTGTGTGTGTGTGTGTTGCAGTCTCCATGTTTAGCTGCAGTACGTCGAATGCCTCAGGCCACAACCATCTGTCCCCCCCCCCTCATTTTACACACACACACACACACTCTCTCTCTCTCTCTCTCTCTCTCTCTCTCTCTCTCTCTCTTTTCTCCCCTCTTCCCCTCCTCGACTGCCTCCACCGCTGCCACATATCTAATTTATGGCCGTGGTGAGTGCGTTACCCAGACTCATGTATGCATAATATATCACATGTGTGAAAGAGCTGTGTGTGGTACGGAGAGTGTGGGACACTGTTGACTGACCAGCAACATCTTGACCACAACTCCTTCGTCAACACATCCCAATTGTGTGTGTGGTGAATGTGTGATCCAGCGTGTAGCACTGTCTTTCTTCCAAAGTCTTACACCAGATCTGACAGCACTGATAAAGTGTGAGCGGAGAAAGGGAACGTCTCTGTGTGTGTGTGTGTGTGTGTGTGTGTGTGTGTGTGTGTGTGTGTGTGTGTGTGTGTGTGTGTGTGTGTGTGTGTGAGTGTGTGTGAAGGCCCAGCTGTTTCTGGGCTTGACATCCACATGCAGGCAGAATGCCAGATGTCTCATTAGGCAAATTTGATTGGCTCGGTCATTTAGAATGCAGTGATGAGACGCTTCCATATGTGTGTGTACATTTACATAAGAGGCCCCCTGTATAACTATTGACATGTGTACATGTATGTGCATCCATTAACTATTTTTCTAACCTTTGTATTTACATGCAGTTAATTACATAGTTATTGCAAAAAAGACCTAGATAAACTATATGTAAAATAAATATAATAGGATAATGAACTGGGAAATACAGTTTAGTAAATTATAATATAATTAATAAGTAAAATAGATTAAGATGAAATGTTGCAACTTCACTTCCAACTCTGCGTCCGAATTCATTTTTAGGCTCCACCCTCCACAGCCCTGTAATTGTTAAAAAACTATGTTAAGCAGCCAGTCATTCAGATTTCTATGTTCTTGTCGTTCTACAAGTGCTTCACTGAACATCTTTAAATGTCAACTGGTGAAGTCAATGCAATGACGTTTCTACTTTCACTGCTCATGCTTTCACTTCAACCATTGTAAGTGCTTATTATTTCACTTTTAAGTTGACATTCAGTTACTGTACTTCAACTGCCTTCTCAATCTCAACTGTTATAGTCGTTTATAGTCACTCCTTGTAAACTTTGTTATACAACACGTTTCACACAGGCAGTTTATGCAATTCAGAGTGCAGAAGGTAAAGCAAAAATATAGCATCTAAGTAAATATGTTTTTTCAAGTTTTTTGGAAGAGGCAGCTGAGGTGTACAGTTAAAATCTTAAAATGAAAGTAAAAATAATAAACATGTGATTCAACTTATTCAAAGTGTCACTGCAGCACCTTTTAAAGTGTGACTTCCACTGAGGTCACTTCCTTTCATTTTTCAGTTCACTTTGTACAGTTCAGCTATAAATCTGAACACGTGTCACTTTCAACTCCTTCAATGCATTTTATCTGCCATTTCAACTTCTTGTATCACACCCACATGCCATTTTGTTGAGGCCTGAACTTCAATAGCTTCTTCCGCTTTACAAATTCTTTTTCAATTCCTTTTAGTATCTTATGCAGCCACTTGAAAGAAAGAGCTTGAATTTCAACTGCTTCTTCAGGGCACACAACACATGTACAGTTTTAAACATAATAATGGTATTGTATGTAATACTAGGCCGGCGTGCATTTGTGTGTGTGTGTGCATAAATAGTTGGAAGAAATGGAGAATTGCTGCATTCACTGACATGGTTTCTCAGCATATTTAGAAATTACAGAAATAAATCCATATTTTATTACTTTTTCTGTTAAATTTATTTCCTACCATAGATTCTATCTCATTACATCAAAAAAGGATCTGACCTGTATGTATTCTACTGTAACTACATAGAAGCTGTACTCCTCACAGCAGGGTTAATGCTGCTCTCTAGTGGTCCAAAAGAAGACATTTACTTGTGTTTGGAGAAGTACTTAAGAAGTTGATATGATGATATGTCTTTTTAAACTTGTTGAGAAGCACTTTTGAGTTAAATTTCAATAGGTTTCTTACAAAACCAAAGCCAGAGTGAAATCAGCTGCTGAAGAAAGAACAAGACATATAACACCGTTTTTTTATTTAAATTGTGTTTGCTCTATAGTCTTTTTGCAAATTATTATTTGTATATTAATATATTCACGCATTAAAAATAACACAACACATAAAAAATATAAAATAATTCCAGTTCATGATGCACCTTACAAAATGTCATAGCCTCCAAACAAATACAAAATGATTATGACAATGATGTGTAACATAACTTCAGTATCATATGCAACATCTGACCCGTAGTTTCTGAGGAAACTTAAGCACATTTCTGAGGAAAAGGTGGATTGATGGCTGACTATAATAAAGTGATCAGACTGATCAATTATTAGATATAAATAAGTTAAATATCAACTGAAGGAGAAAACTGATCGAGTGATATATTTACACACAGTGCCTCAACATTCATGTTTTGTATGATCTCTCCTCTTCATTACAATCACCTGCAACATGAGATCTGGAGTCATTTAAGCCAGATTAACTAAATATTTGCACATTTTATTTGAAATGTTTTTGTAATTGGGGTAAAAAAACAAGTATATATAAAGTAAATATCAATTTATCCATTGAATCATTGAAGTCCCTTAGAGGAGTCCCATCTCCTGGTTTGGTCAAACATCCTCATCATTATTTGACAGCACTATATTATTAACACTACTCAAAAGCTTTCTTTGGCTTCTTGGAATGTTTACATCTTTTTAATTTCCCTTGTTCTTCTTCTACCACTTATAATCCTGCTTGTTTCTCTTCTTCGGCTGCACATGGAGTCTGTCGGTCTTCCTGTTTGCTTCCTGTTACATCTTGCTGCTGACAGTCTGATCCTGGACAAGATGTCTGTGATTGGTCCTTGTCTCCTCGCTCTCTCTCCGTCTCCTCTCTCAGTTGCTGCAGAGCCCCTGCACTGCTGTCTCTCTGCTGCTGTGACTCATCAGGATGATCATTTTCTTCTCCACTCTCCTCTTTACTCACAGTGCCAGTGTCAGAGCTCTGCGGCCCCCTCTCCCGAAACGTCTGTCTGCGGATGGTCCGTCGATGCTTGCTGCGACGAGACTGGTTGCAGTGCAGGGTGCGCCTGCGATGCCATTGGTTAAGAGACTGCTGGGCCTCCACACTGAGCTGACGAGCTGCGATTCGTGGACGGAAACTGCTGATGTAGTAGAGAGAGGCGTACAGAGTTGTGAGGTAGTAGCCACCTGTTGATGTGGGGAATGAAGGAAAGGAGACAGTCTGTGACTTCGGATTGTAATTTAGCAGCACAGAAATTGTTTAGTCACCGAGCATAAAGTCCTTCCTAAATTATAAGAAAACTTGGTAGTTTCAAACCCGCAACTCACTAAGTCTGATTGGCAAAATAGCAGCATGGAAATTCATGACTTTGTTTTACATTTACATTTTATCATAAGAATAGAGGAATATGTGTGATTTGGAGTAGATAGTATTCATGCAGGTGAACTTAAATGGGAAATATCCTATTATTATTATTATTATTATTTACTGCTTATTATTGAGTGTCCGTTATAAAGGGAATATTGAAGGAATGAACAAGGAAGTATCCTTCAGAGGCTGAATTGGAAGACCAAATGCGTCACAGGGGCACGACCCATTTCGTAGGCCCCTTCAAATGCAGCAGCTAACTGTACACAACAAGGGACATTAAAACTTTGTTTGTCATGTCTAAATTAATCTCTGTTGCTGGACAATAGCAAAAAGGGCGGGACAAAGAGGTGACTCCGATAACGGAAAGCCTCCGTAGACCAAACCGTCTGATTTTGGTTTGGCCTGAAACGTGGTCTACAAAGATCTTTCTGGAGAGGCCTCACAGGGTACATTTACACTCCTGCTCTCACCCCGGAGACCAAACTTTCTCACATGGTTTGTAACCATGCATTTTATTTCACATAGGGTTTTTTCTTTGAGTGAAAATTAAAGTTTACGAACTCATGAACTGATTTGGAGAGCAAACAAACTATGGGTCTGAAAAGGAAACTTAGCGGCACATGGTAGAAGCTCCAGGAAACATGGAAACTTACAAATCAGCCATTGTGTCCGCCTACAATGATAGTGGACATCTTCACCTCCTGCCTTTTCAACAGGGTTGTGGTAGAAATGTGTGTGTGTGTGCAGCATAAGAATGTGACTGTATCTGTACCCTCTCCCTGTAGCTGTGTGGGGTCCAGCAGCTCCATCATGTAGTCCGTGTCCAGCTGTATGGTGACCACATCGCTTCGGAGCAGCACCCATGTCAGGCAGGGCAGAAAATCATCCGCTCCAAATAATTTTCCTGCAGAAGAGTGGAGAGGAGAGAACGAATTTAAAAGGACAGACAAACAAGGAGTCAGTCCAGTCACAGAGACAAGACAGACAGAGCTAGAGTGGTAAAAATCATTAAACGACCAGTTTACCTGAGCTAGAATTTGTACTCATGCCGTCATAGATGCTCTTGCAGACTTTGAGCAGCATCTTGACCTTCTTGTCTGGGGAGTAGGCTTCATGCATCGTCGTCCACCTCTGCTGGATTCGCTCCAGGCTGACGCAGTCAGGAACCCCAACTCCCGCCGACCCTCCCAGCTCCTCTACCTCATTCTTTTCCAGCACACACAGATTGCTGTGGAGACGCTTGAAGCTGCCATCATTAGTGCGGGAGGTGCGAATGCAGGAGTATAGGTGGGTGGAGACGGGCTTCAGAGCCACTTTGTGCAGGGAGAGCTCCACCAATGAGTCTACAGGAGGGTCAGAAGGTAAGTGAGGTAAAGTCAGAGGAGAACCAACCAATCATCTGCTCAGTTATGACTGTAACAACACAAGTTCTGTCAATAAAACACACAGCTAAGATGCATTTTTATTATTCTTCTGTCAATTTTCACTGTTTGCTCACTCACCTATCTCTGCGTCACTTAGATCAGTAATGCTGTCCAACAATGCCTGGATTTCTGGGAAGTCCAACAGTATCTCCCTCAGTGATGTAAGTGATGACCTCACTTCCTGTAAGAAGTCTGACCCCATGACCCCATCGGGATCAGCCCCTCCCCTCTGCGTCACCTCCACGAATCCTCTCACGGCCTCTGCAAATACACTGCCTTTCCGCTCGCTCATCTCTTGCACACGATTGGTTAGTCTTTTTTTCTGACACACCAGCCCGCCGAGCACCTGGCCCACCGCAGAGAGCCGATGTATGACCTTGTCGGCCAAACGGTGCGCTGACGGGTGGTGCAGTGGAGGGCTTTGAATTTGGGACTCCTGCTCTTCTTCAACGCTGCTGATTGACAGCGAGTCGAGCTCGCGAAGCGGGGGGTGGAGTGAGGACGAGGGCCTAGGTGGGGGCAGCCAGACTCCATCTTCTATCCAGGAAACCCTGTGAGGGGACTGAGGGACGGGGCTGCCGTGGTGCTGCAGCTCGGGTGTGGAGGGAGGAGATGAATTCAGGCTCTCCGTGCTTGCTCTGTGTGGAGGGCTCAGGGTGGAATTTTGGCTTGGCCTTCTGAGGACCACCCCAGCTGTGGCACCTGGTGTTGGTGGGGTTGGTGAATCAGCTGATTTAGCTCTGGTTAGACCTGGATAAGGAGACAGAGTATGAAAACCACGTTACCGTGACTGTGGCTTAACCCTTAAAAGCAACATATGCCCCTTTTCCATTGTTCCAAAAACCTACTAACATCTGCATTTTGTCTGCAACAGGAATGGATACAATCTGCATTCCCTCCCTGCTCAAACTCTGCAGTAGACAAGGGTTATAATTGTGTCTAGCTCTGATCGGCAGTGATTGAAACAAGACACGAGGATGATTGCGCTAATTTGGCGCGACAGAGAGGTGAGCGAACGCTTCAGGTTTCGGTGAGTTTGTGACAGCGCACATGACTTGCAAGGCGTAAAAAAACTGAAGGCAAACTTGTCTACTGGCGATGGGACAGGAGTCATCACCATTTTAGAGGGGGTACCTGCACATACCCAGTACCCACTAATGTTGGTGTAAAAGAGGTAATAGAGAATGAGAAACAGGTTCCATGGCCCTGCCTCAAGTATTTGTGCTAAGCTAAGCTAATATACTTGTGCCTGTAGATTCATATTTTAAGGACAGATTTGACAGTGGTGTCAATATTCTTAATCAACTCTTAGCAATAAAGCTAATAAGACTACTTCCCTATAATTCTTTGTAAAATGATCACAGTATGGGTCTGTCAATTCCCCTGGTTAAATTGGATAGAAACTTATTAAAAAAATTTCTTTTACATGCGGTTATCTTTTACATGCGGTTATCTGGGTTATATACTCTGGGTACAAAATGCTTGGTCAAACATTACTGAAGGGAATGGAGAATGTAAGGATTTTGTTATGTGGGTGAAATGACTCAAAAGTAGGAGAAGCACATTTCTAAAGTAGGATATTACTCAGTAGAGTGTATACCTCTGACAAGGTCAAACAGTCCCCTTTTAAATTCAATAGATACAGAATTTTATATGGATTTGCATAAAATTACACAAATACTCATAAATATCAGCTGCTTAAAAATACCAGATTTTCATCAAGATCTGTGAATGATTCTCTGAGAAATCAACAAAATTGAAAAACACCCTAACCCTCGCAATATTGAAGAAAGTGAAAAAAAAATCCTGAATCTGCACCAACATTTAATGGGTTCTTCTTTGAGCAGGGCCCCAGCCCTCCAGTTTTTGCATAATCCTTCTAACAAACAAACAAATGTAAAATAAAAAAATAACCTCCTTAGCAGAGGTAATAAATACTTTATTTATATGTTAAAGTAACTCATCCTCACCAGAACTCTCCACACTGGCAGCAGAGGGTCCCTGTTCCAATGAGATGGCCCGTTTATTCTGTAACCCAGCCCCCGCCCACGGCCGAGTGGTGCTGAGGCGTCGCTCTCGCCTGTAGTTTGATGCCTGTGTGGTGCACTTCACAGTACGTTCCCTGTGTGTCAGCCAGTCATCTCCATGTTCACGTAAGTAGAGGGGATTAATGATACACAGGGCCCCGTTCGTGGAAGTCAGCTAAGGAAACACACAAACACAAAGATGGTGTGACACACTGAGCACCACAATTTAGCTGTGGAAGAAGCTTTAAGTCATCGCTGACATGCAAACATGTAAGTGAACAGTTGCACATCCGGCAGAGATGAGGTAATGTTAACTGTTGACTCGTAGCTACTAAATGTTTCACCGTGTTCACCAGCTGGAGTACGGTGGGCTAATCGTCATATACCTGGATGGAGCACATGACGGTGCTTGGCTCTCTGTGGGGCATTTCTTCCATCTGTTGGTCAGGAGGGGAGCTGAGCCAAGTGTCTGCATTGGAACGGATTCAAAATAAAGTCAGTTCTCTAGTTTAACCATCATTTAATTGCTAGAAACAAATCAAACACTGATTCAAAAATACTTTACTCTCTTCATTGGCAGTTTTATTTATAAAGCACCTTTCATGCTGCTGTACAGTGACATTAAAAATAACACAGAGACAACATAAAAATAAATCAACGTAAAATCTGAAAGGACAGTTTAAAACAATTTTCAAGCAAAATAAAAGACTAAGAAGAGTAGAATAAACGAGGTAAAGTAAATAAAAAGGATAAAACTGTATGAAAATTTCAAAATAATTCAAAAGAGAAAAATAATACAAATAAAATAGATAGCACTTTGTAAAATAATAAATGTAATAAAATAATAATGTTGTAAAAATAGCTTAGTTAAAGGCACTTGCATAAAAAAAGTTTTCAATCTCATTTTAAAAATTGCAATGGATGGAGCATTCCAAAGATCATCAGGCAGTTGGTTCCAGCTGCATAGTGACTAAAAGCTGCTTCTCCATGTTTAGATTTCACCTTAGGTACCTCTAGCAGACCACTCCCCTGTGATCTCAGGGGTCTTGCAGGTTATATTGGACTAACATGTTTGTTATGTATCTGGAGCAGCTCCATTCAGAGATTAAAAAACGAGGGATAACACTTTAAAATCAATCTTGTAATTCACTTGCAGCCAGTGTAGAGATTCAACAACAGGGCTGATGTGGGCTGTCTTTTTAGATTTGGTTAAAACCTTTGCAGCAAAATTTTGGTCGTAAGTGCCTGATTGTCTTTTTAGGAAGTCCTTTGTAGCGGTAAATTCTACAGAGAGATATAGAGATAAAAGCATTTATAGTTTTATCATACTTCCTCTGGGTAAGGATACAAGACAAAGTCAGATAGAGTACGAGATGACTCACTGGGTTCAAGTTGAGAGAGACGATCTTTGTTCTTGCCGGTGATGCTGTAGATCCACTGAGGAATTGACAGACAAACGGCCAACACATCCCTGACAGACAGGGAGAAATTACAGTGATAAAACAAACTGATTCATGACGTTTAAACAGACCTGAGAGCTGAATTCAAAACTATTTTAGAGAAAGATATTTCACTGAGCCCTCATATAACATGGATAGCCATAGAGACTAAAGAATGAACAGATGCTTAAAGCAGTGTGACGTCTGTGCTCTATTACAGTAGTAATAAAATGTTAGAGAAGTTGTGGAGGAAGTTTGAACAATCAGAAAATAAAAATCCGAGATGCAGCAGGTCCTCACCTGGTCACAGAGTAGAAGAACACCAGCTGAGCCAAGTCAGAGAAAGAAAGACGAGACTCAGACAGCTGGAATGCTGAGAGAGGGAAACAGAGAAATGGTGGGTAGTATTAACCTCATACTGAAAATACATTCCTGGAAACTTACAAAGCTTAAACCAGGAACCCTAACAGGGGACTTCTGTTTGATCACAGTAACTTCAGTGTTCTATTAATTAATATTTTATTTGCTAATACCACGTGGGTTCTAATACTATGAGCAGGGTTGCTGCAGGTTAGAGGTATCAGTTGTCTCTTCAGTTTTTAAATACCACATGCATGTACAATAAAAGCAGCATGGATATGTGTGAGTTGTATCAGCAGTTAAAGGGAGTTACCAGTTTAAGAAACCAGAATTAGCAGTTTCCTATTTGTGTAGGTGTGTGAGTATTAACCGGTATTACCTGCTCTCGCCTGTACATTTTCCAGGCACACACATTCAACAGCAGCAGATACAAAGTAACCTGACATGTTATTGACTTACTGCAACTGTACTTTATCAGTTTAGTCCGACGCTTTTTGGCAGAAGTAATGAGTCATTAAATAACCGTTGAAAGTGACTGAAAAGGGAACTTAGAGATCATGCGCACACAAACACATGCACGTCCCTCTATAGCTGTGAAGACATTTACATTCAAGGGAGACTTATTCAAACTTTGACAATCATTACTACTACCCTTACCTTAAACTAACATGTTCTCACCTTAAAATATCATGATTTACATTATAGGGACTTGATTTTTCGTCCCCATAAGGTGTAAACAGGTTTAGGTCCCCATAACGTGGGTAATACCTGGTCAACACACACACACACACACACACACACACACACACACACACACACACACACACACACACACACACACACACACACACACACACATTAAAACATACGCTCTAATACAGAGACATACACACAGAAATAACTCCATGTTTGCATGAGGTCGGTCCATACCTTTGCCCGTACTTTTGATAGTATAATCGAGAATGGTGTCATTATCTCCTCCAGCAGACACACACAGCAGGCTGGGCAGAGATGTTGCACAGTCCTGCACAACTAGGAAACTCTGGAGGGAAGGAAACACACAAGCACACACACGCACATGTAGTGACTCATTTTAGTACAGAAGCTGATCAAGTGAGGAGACATCTTAAATGTTCAATGGCAGACAACAGGACAGACATTGAAAAGAAAAATGCTGACAATACAAAATAGAGAGTGGAGAAGAAAAACAACACTGTGCCAGTATTTCTATGACAAGGTTGGATTGATTAGATATAGATTATTAGTCATGATTATTAGTCATTAGTCATTAGTCATTTTCCACAGGTTCAGTAATGATAAGTGATACAGATTTGTTTGGTGAGGGTTAGGGTTAATGTGATTGTATGGAGGCTGGTTAATAGACCAACTTACTGAATGTGGCTCAGTCCTATGTGTTATATGTATTCTTATTTAAATACATTAAAAATAAAACTGCATTATTGATTATAAACTGCACATGCCTCTTCATACAGTCAGAGTTTTTGCCAATAGCGTTAATGACAGCTCTGACTCTCAATCGGCTCAATCTGATTATTAAAAACCTTGTGATACAATTAAACCCACTTTTCATCTATGCAAAAGATTTTCATTTATCCAATAATTTGGTTCAAACACAAAACTTATTCCATCATCCTGAGCTGAATTAGCAAATCTTAACTGTCTCTGGATGTTATTAATGGACACCCTCTCTTAATGGTCGTCCTGTTTAAAAGCTTAAAGGTGATCGAGTTTTCAAAGTTGTGGCCCGAACCATATAAAATACTCTCCCTACTGCAATATCAGTATCTGTTGAATGTTTTTCACTGTTTTTTATTGCATATCAATTGTGTATCATATCTTATAACAGCCCCAAAAAAATAAGAACAGGGGAATAGAGCCATGAGATCCTGCTCCCTTCAAGGAGTCAACATTCCCATCACTAACTGCTTACTACAGCTGAGCAAACCACACTCACACAGTCCTGCTGGAGCAGGTTGGGTTTTTTCTTTGTAGCTTACCCACATAGCAAAATAGTTTTGTCCCAGATTTAGCCCACATACCGCATGGGATGATGGCACTTAGGTGGTCTGCTTCTGTTTGCAAGATCTGGGCCATAGCAAGGTGAATTTGATTTGTGCTATTTGGGCCATATTCACCATTTATCACATCGGCAACTGTAGGTTTACATCCAGATTACACCTTGCCTAGAACACTGCACACTGCCAAAAAAGGCCCACATGTATTTGGGATATTTGGGTGACATTTGCTATTTTACAAGAGAGCAACTTTAAGCTCACATTAATTTTGTCCGGGCAATAAGAAGACCAGAAGGGCTGCATCATTGCCTGAAGTGGCCCAAATCCATATGCTATCTGTATGATTCAAAAATTTGAATACCTTGAGAAGCACTTTTTTCATTTGTTATTTTCTATTTCACATTTATGAAACAACAAACATTTTAACAGCGAACATTGTAAAGCCAGTCATTGCTTTTTTCTACACTGATGATCTAACTGCATTGGAAACAGTGACTGAAACAGAACAAAACCGTTGGAGTGAGACCTAATTACTTGGGTATAACAATACAAGTGCAACTAAAGACACCACAAGTGAATTGGGTGCTGTTGAACACCAGCACACATTTATACACACACAGAGGAAGTGGCTTTCAATGTCGACATGCACAGAAATAGAGTCGTATTCACTGCGATCACCAAACTTTGAACACGCTGACGTGCAGTTTGACAGTTGAGATGTTACGTGTATGAATATTTCTGTGTTGATTCATAACAGCTAAGTTTAGTCAGAAATAAATGAACAATTCATTTTAGAACTAGTTGACACATTTCTGTGTCAAAACCCAAAATTACTCATGCATCGTGTTATTTATAGATAAAGTTTTCCATTTCTCTGTAATTATTTGCATGTCACTCTTTCAAGAAGCAAAATAATAAAAACATTTTTGCTCTACTCACATTCTCTCTTTTCAGCAGACGGTCATTTCCCTGACATGCATGTGCTGTGTCCAACACTACTTCTGCACTCAGCTCAAAACTACTGATTCAGATGTAGAATAAAAGAGGGAACTACTTTTGTGACTTATTTAGTATCCAGGCCTGAGAACACTTCTGTTGTTACACAAAATGACATCTTCGCTTGTTTGAGACAATTTGGACAGAAACATGAGCAGCAAACTAACCTGGAGGTGACAGGAGGATGCTGGATTATATGTGAATGAGGGAAACAGTGAGAAGAAGGAAAAGTGAGGATCAGGGAGAAGGTATGAAGGGAAGATAGGGAGGTAGAAGGACAGATAATAAGAAATGGAGACACAAAGAATATCTCCCTGTTATTTTAGCTTCTCAAATTTGCTCAAATTAGTTTTTAAATGAGCAGAGAAATAAGTCAAAGTAACGATAAGTCGACGAAGTTAAAGTTAATACTTGTGCTTTTATATAACGACTGAGGCCACTGTCTTATTAAAATATGGCAATGATCTATAAGTGGAAGACTTAATCCCAAAAAACAAAAAACAAAAAAATATAAAATCTGATTGAATCATGGTACCAGCGTGGAGGCTGAAGGCCCAGAAGAGAATGATTCAGTGTTTGCACTCTATGTGTGTGAAACAAACACAATATCAATATTTTTGATCGTGAAGGTTTTCCACTTCATATTGTAAAATAACTTTCCTGCATACACAGACCCATTTTAAGACTTTCTCTGAATAAGTGAAGCAGCGTCAGAGTTAATGTGACATCATACTGACATGGCGACTGCTTGATTGACTGATGAATGTTTGTAAAGAATAGGAGGAATACTCACCCCTGCAGGTGTTCCACAGATCGCAGTGTGGGCCCCTTCTCTATCCCAGGGTGCCCCGGGACACCAGGCCTCCTGGCAGCCTCTGAGCTGCTCCAGGAGCGACGGCTTACTCCTGCTGCTCCTCCACGGGATGGCCGTTGTACCGTTAACTTGACTGTGAACTGCCCTGGACACAAACATATGTACGTGTTTATGCACACAAACAACAGTTGGCAACAATTTGGAATAAAACTGCTGATTCCCTTTGGGGAAAAAGTTCAAGTTACAGTTTTCACATGGTCTGAGGGATTCATATTCAGAAATGTTCAACAATGTTTGAACATCATATGTTTAAAAAGTATGTTTAATACTTTTTAGAAAGAGCATATTGATTTCCAGTTAATACTTACATGTGTTGCACTGGTTCAGTTGGTTCATGTGGCTTCACCTCTACACTATTAGCACATTCCTCGGCATGTTGTAATCTTCTCTCTTTAGCTCTTCATTTCTACACAGAGCAAAATGTTGCTCAAGAAGGCAAAAACAAAAAAGAAAATAGGAAGCTCACATGCTCCTCAAACACACATCCTGCACAGAGTGTTTTGTATTTTAAATTCAGGTTAACTGTTGTGCTGCTGCCACCACGTTTGCTGCCTTCTTCTGCATCCTGCTCATACTGGCATCTGATGCACTTTCTGTTTTCTTATGAAGCTGTTCCACCAATTTCACACGGCTGCTGCTTCTTTATAATCGCTCCTCTCCTCCCCACAATTCTGCATGTGGTTAACCCTGGTCTGTGCAAGGCGTGAACACTGAGAAGACACCGTCTCCTCTCTGAACAGCTACATATGTCTGTTTTTTCTCTCACTCTGCAGCACTGCTTGTCTTCTGCTCAGAAGTGATGAAGGGTTCAAAACTTCTAATTTGAGAGCAGACTGGGCCTGTGAATGCGTCACCACAGCTCTAAGATGACCTGTGAATGCACGAAGAAACAAAAAATACATGCATTAGACTTTGAATCCATCAGTATTTTCAGTACACATGGGGGGTGGGGGCAGTTTCAAGTCTGTTTTATTGTCACCTACATGCAGGTTGGTTTGCTGGCTTTCCGACAGTCCTCAAGGAAACCACAGCCAGAGGTGTTGCTGATTGGTCCACATGTCCGTGCAGTGTCGTCACACTTTCTGTTCAAACCATTGTCTCATATACAGTGCCTTGCACAAGTATTAACCCCCTTTTTCTACATTTTGTCTTGGTATAACCACAGATTAAAATGTATTTCATTGTGATTTTATGTAATGGTCCATCATTTGGAAGTGGGGGGAAATATTACATGGATTTCAAAATTATTTACAAATAAAAATCTGAAAAGTATTGAGTGCATATGTATTCACCCCCTTTACTGTGAAACCCCTAACAAAGATCTGGTGCGACCAATTGCCTTCACAAGTCACATTTGCAAGTCACATAATTAGTAAATAGGGTCCATCGTCTGCAATTTAATCTCAGTATAAATACACCTGTTCTGTGAAGGCCTCAGAGTTTGTTAGAGATCATTACTGAACAAACAGCATCATGAAAGCTCACTAAACAGGTCAGGGATAAAGTTGTGGAGAAGTATGAAGCAGGGTTAGGTTATAAAGAAATATCCCAAGCTTTGAACATCTCATGGAGCACCATAAAATCCATCATCAGAAAATGGAAAGAATACGGCACAACTGCAAACCTACCAAGACAAGGCCGTCCACCCAAACCGACAAGCCGGACAAGGAGAAAATGAATCAGAGGAGCAACCAAGAGGCCCATGGTAACTCTGGAGGAGCTGCAAAGATCCACAGCTGAGGAGGGAGAATCTGTGGCAAGAAGAAAGCCGTTGTTGAAAGTGAACCATAAGAAATCCTGTTTGGAGTTTGCCACAAGCCATGTGGGAGACACAGCAAACATGTGGAAGAAGGTGCTCTGGTCAGATGAGACCAAAATTGAACTTTTTGGCCTCAATGCAAAACGCTATGTGTGGTGGAAACCCGACACTGCCCATCACCCTGAGCACACCATCCCAACAGTGAAACGTGGTGGTGGTAGCATCATGCTGTGGGGATGCTTCTCTTCAGCAGGTACAGGGAAACTGGTCAGAATAGAGGGAAAGATGGATGGAACCAAATAGAGGGCAATCCTTGAAGAAAATCTGATGCAGTCTGCAAAAGACTTGAAACTGGGGCGGAGGTTCATCTTCCAGCAGGACAATGACCCTAAACATACAGCCAGAGCTACAATGGAATGGTTTAGATCAAAGCATGTTAATGTCTTAAAATGGCCCAGTCAAAGCCCAGACCTAAATCCAATTGAGAATCTATGACAAGACTTGAAGATTGCTGTTCACAGACGGTCTCCATCCAATCTGACTGACCAAGAAGAATGGACAAACCTTTCCATCTCTAGATGTGCAAAGCTGGTAGAGACATACCCCAAAAGACTTGCAGCTGTAATTGCAGCGAAAGGGGGTTCTACCAAGTATTGACTCAGGGGGGGGGTGAATACTTATGCATCCAACAGATCTTTTTGTTCTAGTTATTGTTTGTGTCACAATAAAAGGTATTTTGCACCTTCAAAGTACTATGCATGTTGTGTTGATCAAATGGGAAAAAGTCTATTTAAGTCTATTTGAATTCCAGTTTGTAACAGTACAAAATGTGAAAAAGTCCAAGGGGGGTGAATACTTATGCAAGGCACTGTAGCACCATCATCTGTACAATGGCAAAGGCCAATTCAGCCATCATCAATAAACTGAAAAAAGATATCAAACCCAACTAATAACCTCATGTTTGTTAGAACCATAACTTATATCCAGTCAAAATGCATTAAAATACTGAGCTGTTTTAATCACAGGCCTTGATCTCTGTTATTACCTCCACCAAGGAGGTTATGTTTCCGTCTGTCAGTTAGTTAGCAGGATTACACAAAAACTGCTGGATAGGTTTCTATGAAACTTGGTGGAAGGATATGGTGTGGGTCAGGGAAGAACCTGGTGCAGACGCAGATCAAGCGGCGGATTCATTTTTTTTTTTTTTTACTTTCTTTAAACATTGTGGGATAGAGGGTTTCTTTCAACATTTTTTTTCTTTTCTCTGAGAATAATTGATGGATCTTGATAAAAAAATCAGGCATTTTGAGTTGACTAACATACTTCTGTGTGGTTTGTGGCAATTTAATTGAGCCAAACAATCTGGATCTAGTAAATTTAAATGTGGTTTCATAAGGTGACTGTTGGGCCTTGTACAGTATGTGTTCTGAGTGCCCTCCCAGTTTTCACTTTGTAAGACACTACAAGCCGATTGTGGCTTTTAGCGCAATCTCTTAAAATCCAGTTGATGGGCACCATCAAAATCCACATTTGGTCAATGACTAAATACTTGACTGAATAATTTCTCACCATCAGGTCTTAATGTGCTAATAAGCACTTCTTAGATTAGGCTAAAGACAGTAAACGAGGTGAACATTATTCTAGCTTGTCACTGTGAGCATGTTAACATGCTAGCATTAGCATTTAGATCAAAGTACTAGTTTGCCTAAATACAGCTCTAATACTCCTAGTATTGTTTCTTTGCCAACATTTTTGTCCAACAACTTTATGACAGTCTTATAAGGGCATAATAATTATTGTTTATGTAAAATATATGGGCGTAAAAGATAATGAAAAAAAGTAAACCATGCACAAACCACACCGAAAAGTTCGCGTTTAGCAAGTTAAAAACATTATCTTTGATGTTAGCACATTTCAAAGTATAATCAGGGTAAAAAGCCAATACTATGCAATAACGGTTACATTAAAGTGTCCAGATGCTGAGGATGACCACGGCCACCTTATACAGGCTATGTGTGACATATATTATTACAGCTATGCTTTTGATTACAGTCCCTTAACCATGAAGAGTCCCAAGTAAAAATGGTAAAAGGCTCCAACAACATAAATGTTTACATTGATCTTTAAATGGCCATAAAAACCTATTTTCTCAGAAAGCTTCTCACTAATTGAATCTTACTGGTTCTTCATGAAAACAAATATTTCTCCCACAGTCACATCAGTTTTTTTATTACGATGTTTGAGTTTTTCTTCGAATAGCTTTCCTGCGATTAGTTGGAAAAATGTGATGCCAAGTATTTCTGTGCATCGGTCACATGCAGCATGTGAATCAAAATGTGTTGACACAATGTGGGGTTGTTTACGTATGTTTCCCGGCTACTGTGTGATAAAGCCACATACACACAATACTAATTAATTAATTTAGTTGCTGTAGGTTACTTTTCATGTATCTGAAATGCTTGAACCTTTTTTTAAGTGTAGAACAAAAAAAAACAAAAAAAAGAAGTTTCAATTTAAATAGCTGAGGTACATGTGTACAACTAGTTGCATGTGGTTGAGGAAACGTGCACAGTTATGTATAACCCAGTGTCCACTGCGTTTCTATATTCTACAAACATTGATATTTCCTACTAATTAAAGCCTAAAATAGCCACATACACATAGTTGAATCAACTCATTCAGCCTCAACAAAACTGAACAGTATCAGGTTTACAATTGTAAATTTATTGCAGGACTTTTGTATTGGTTTCCATAATATTGTACAGATGTTCATGCTACTGTGCCCACCCCTGTATTTCTATATGTCACAGTGGAACAATTCATTCTCTTACACATATCCCAAATACAGTGGAAACCAACTATAGAGACCAAAAAGCCTGGGACAGAATCATTCTATACAGATGCTCGTTAAATCATTCCCTCACAATAATCAAGCTTCCTGTTGATTTTGGGTCTTTTCATACAAGACAATAAACTATTGTAGCCTACTACAAGAAGCTGTCATATTTCATGCACTCTTTTCTAACATATGAGGTTTATGGACTGCCTGTGTGATGATGACTGCTCTCCCTAAATTCACTGTGTGTGTGAGTGTGTGTACAGTATGTGTGCACTCATGCAGCATGGGATATGTTCCTGGACTCTCACCATTGCTCTTCTGAGAGATGCTCTGCCCTCCTGTTACTGCTCTGCTTGCATTTTCAGACTAGTACAGAGCGAGCAGACTCTGACCATCAGATCTGGAGACAGTAGACAGTGATGTTACTAATGTTATTTTTAAAATCGGTTAATTGTGAGGTTGTAAATTTTGTATTTACGCAATGAAGACACAAATATCAATTAGAAAAATAATCTGCATGAGAAATAAAGAAAGATAAATAAACTTGGGTTTTAATAATCATCTGCTTATAGTAATGAAGCTGATTCCGGCAGATATGATCACGATAAGTTGTTTCCACTTCACTTCACTATGAAACTGTTTAATTTTCTTATTTTAAATTACACATTCTTGAAGAAAACCATGTCTGTTTATCCTCACTAGAAACATTTACTTTCAACCAACTGAAGTCCTGACAACAGAAGGGCACAAAGCTATGATTATATTTTGTGCATCATGTAAAGTTTGCAGTTTTATTATATGAAGAGATCATAATTTCCCCCCCATAAACATCTAAAAACATTGTATTCAAAAAATAACAGAAATCAGTTCAAACAGGAGCAGAGGGTCAACATGAAAAAAATATTAGTCAAAAATCAAGATGATATTTTCCAAGTTATATCTATAACTGCCTAAGTTCCCCTTTCAGGAAGTTATTATTTGCATCTATGTAATACTTGCATGAGCGATTCAATACACAACAGCCTGGTTTATCTTTTAAGGGTTAATAAACTGGAATCAGTGACGAGAGTTAAAGTGACAAAGATTAGCATGATATTTGAAACAAAAGCAAAATAGAAGTATCTTGACTAATGGTTTCAGATGTTACACTCTACTTTTTTGCATGATGCCAATATATAGTAATGTCAGTAAAGTGCAAGTAACTGATAAACAAAAGCATAAAACACAGGGATGAAAGACGTCATGTGAGGTTGTTAAGAGGAATCAAATGTTTGCCGAAAAAAAAAAAAAACGGCATCGATTCTCAACGTCAAACAGAAACAATCAGAATCTGCCTCTAAGGACCACCTCCACACAGCGACATCAGTACAGTAGCTTTGAATAAAAAGGGAGATTTGGAATGAGTTACTCTTCCTTTTTCTCTGGTTCTGGAGCCACTGAAGCAGAGCTCGTCTTGGCTGCAGCTTTGCTGTTCTCACCGGCCTTTTCCTTTTGGTCGTGACTATCGATCTTGGCGTGGTCCTGCTTCACCATTTCTTCCAGCTCCACCTGGAAAAAGTTCAAACCAGAAGGTATTCACCAGGAGTAAAGTAAACAGACACAGGGGAGTGACTGGTGATGATCAGAGAAAACAGCTCTTGCTTTGGGTGAATAAGAAGTCCTTCCACAGTGGGGGCTTGCAACCACAACATCACACAGGAAAAATCACATTAAGACTATGCTGAAATTTCAATTACACTCATGTGTTAAACTTTTATTACCACTTAAAGGTTCAGTGTGTAGAAATCAGTGGTGAAGGTGCATGCTGCAGGTGAACACCCCTCACCTCACCCTCCCCTTCATGAAAGGGAACCTGTGGTATCCTTCAGTTGTGATAAAAACTCAAAAGGTGTTTAGTTTGTCCATTCTGGGCTGCTGTAAAAACATGGCAGCCTCCGTAGAGAGGACCCCCCCGATGTAAATATAAAGGTATTTAAATATAAAATGCCCATTCTAGGGTAAAGAAAACAACAATTCCTATAATTTAGATGAAACACACTAGTCAAAACATCACTAAGATTATTTTATATTCAATTTCTGCCAATAGATCCCTTTCAGCTGAATATTACACACTGAACCTAGTGGTCAGACTGAAGTGATGTCAGTATTTATTAATCTATGGTTCGAGGCTATTTTTCCTATGACTCTACTGTATATAGATGATGTGGTAACTTACCTTCCATCCCAGCAAGTCAGCTAGAGCCAAACAGCCGTCATCACATGTACTGATGTGAGCTACGTCTCTGGAGGGAAGAGAAAAAGGCCACGATTAGAGCCTGGACTTGGCTCCACAACATTCTTTTCATTTCCAGAACTGATCCACATGCCACTATTGAAACACTGAATGTCAAATGCCATTTAAAATTTCCGTCTTGAACATTTGTACTTTAAAGTTTAAAGATAGCCCCTTAAAATACGATGCATCATTATAAGTATCATTATAAATTAAGCTTTAGCACCATCTGGTGGTGCAAACATAAAGCGTAAGATCATACTAATAGAAAGACTATATTCATGTTTTATACGAAAAATGTAAATAAGTATTGATCATTTTTTGTTTGTTTGTTAATGATCAAAAACTTCTAATCTCACTGGACTAGGTCACCTTGCTGGGATTCATCAAATTAAATCTAATATAAGATTTATGTTAGAATGGAAGAATAAAGCTTATATAGTGAAACTGTTTGAGGGAAGACGTAGCAGCGTCTCTGTATCACCTGTATGCCTTGTCTGAGTCAAAGTCCATCCCTCCTCCAAAACCAAGCAACCCGAACAGAGGGTCAGCCTGCACAGAGAATCAAGAAACACATTTATGACAGAATAAAATACCGAAAACAAAAGGCAGAAGGGATTCCAGGAATGGTGTTTGCTCACCTGTCCGGCCTTCTCCATGTTAATGAGCAGTCTGGGACAACTTTTTGAGACCCTGAATACCCCCCAAAAGACAGTAACATGGGGGAAACCACAGAAAATCGGACAAACAAATTAACAATTGCTTAGACAATATTTTGACAATTCACTTGAAGCTTCTTATAGGAGCAATCTACTATATTTCAGGAATAGGAAACTTGATCTGATGTACCTGCCGACCAGACCTGCAAATGGCTGGACTTGCAGAGAGGTCCCCATGACGATGAGAAGATCACAGCGAGGAAAGTCCTGACAGGTGAATAAAGACAATGAAAAGAGTTTATTTCGGCAGAAGTGCGACATCACATGCCTGAATAGTTTTGGACCAACACCACTGCGCTCACCATCTTCATTGAAGTGAAGAACCGGACAGGCAAACTCTCTCCAAAGAAAACGATATCTGAGTGAAGAGAAGCAATGAACACCGAGATACGAAGAGATTCAGAAATAAACAGTGTGATGACCCAGTTACCCTGAAGTCATGTTTGTTGAGGTACAATGATGTGCAGACAGGTTGTCAGGTTTTTTAGGAAGAGGAATTAAAATTTCATTGGACAAATATAAATAATATTGAAAAGGACAAAAGTAAAAAGAAGCAGAGAGACAAGGATCAACTGACCTGGTTTGACCAAACTGCTGCACTTGTCACATCTGGGAATGTCATCAGAAAAGATCTTTTCTACAAAGCACAAAAAAGAGTTCAATGTCCCAATTGGGAAAAAAATTACTCAACTATCCTTTTTCATGTAAATACTAACAGAAGTAATAAACACCTTTCATCCAGTCCAGGTTGTATTCCTTACGGCAACAGAAACTAACACAGTGTGATGTGTAAAACGTTCCATGAGCTTCGATTAGATCGTCTCCTTCGAGCCCAGCCACTCGCTCCAGTGTGTCGATATTCTGACAGAACAGACACATTAATGTCAACACAAACAAGTTATTTAATTTGGTTATGTTACATTATGTGTGTTTACCTACCTGTGTGTAGCAGCGTTTCAGGAGGCCCTTGTCCTTCAGCATCTTCATGAAGTAGTGACAGATTGTTGGCTAAACACAAATAAAAGTCAGACAAGACAAGAAGCAAATCAGTTTTCTAAATGACATGACAATCATGAGATGGTTGTTTGGAAGTGCTTTGTGTACCTTGAACTGTCCTGGGTAAAGCTCTCTGGCCAAGGCGAAGAATGGCTCTGGATGTTTCTGAGACACAAGATGGTAAAAAATATAAAATTGTATTGTACTGACAACGAAGATCGTAGACGTAATACCTGTAATTGCCATTGGATGACTGTAAGAGGGTATAATGAGCAACTAGCCATAGTGGTCAAGCCAACACACACTTGAGAAAAACAGGATTCAAAATGTTCCAACTTCAGAATTAAACTTAAGCTGAATCAGGATATAATTAAAGATTTTGTGTTTTTCTTCACTCCATTGATTTTTAGGGCCCTGAGACGGCTGTCATGTGCTGTTCCATGCTTCACACTGTATTAACCCACCTTAAAGTAATCGATCTGGAAGATGGCCTCTGGGTGAGGAAGGTTATATTTCTGCAAGTTTGCATACAGGCCGGTTCCTGGTGAACGGAAATCAGGGATTCCAGCAGCTGTGGAGAGAAAAGGTGTTACAGATTAACAATAAAGTATACATACATACATTTAGACACATATATATGTGTGTGTGTGTGTGTGTGTGTGTGTGTATATATATTATATATATATAAAGTATACATACTCAAACACATATGATTGCTATACATTTGAACTGATTTAAGGACTTTTAAATGCATATTTCATAATATTGAAGCTGAGATACTCACATGTGGATATTCCTGCTCCAACCATGCAGAGGATGTTCTTACCTGTGTGGATACAAAGGAACTTTCAAAATAAATAAATAATAACTACACCGTGGTAACTGACTTTTAAGCTGTAAATCAATCCGCCATGATCAGTCCTGATGGACAGGCTGAATAGAAGCAAGGAGACTCACATTTGCCACTCTTTATGTATTGAGCCACTCCTTCTAGAGTCAACTCATCCAGAACTTTTTCAGCTGAGCCGAGGCCCAGAGTGCTTGAGAAGAGGTTACGCAGGAAGTCCACTGACAGGAACAGAGAAGATAATCATCAATAACAATCCAATTTTTGAAATATTTCTTAGTTGATAAAAACTACATGACGGAAAATCTTTTAAAAAACGTGTGGGGAGATGTAGAGACCAGTAATGGCTTCTAAGAAAACCACAGCCAAATATAACAAGTACAAAACATACAAAATATTTAAATGGCAAAACTTAGCTCTTAATAGATGAAATAATACAAAGCTGGATATTATCATGAATAATTTCGTGTTGATAACTTCACAGCATGTTACACATGAGCCATGTTCGTGTTTACATACTTTCTGTGTCTCCTGCTGCCTCTTCTTCACTGCTGTCGTCGGATTGTTCCTATAAACAATCAAAAATAATGAGTGACAGTATAAATTCAGACACAGTAAAGACGGTTGATGTGTGTTGTGAACATGAGATGCTCACAGATCACTGCTTTGTTCGGATTTTGTCAAAGCTGGGTGACAGTAGCCCATCTGCTAGCATGCACTTGCTACAGTTAGCTACAGATAAGAGCTTCCTTGTTTGTTTGTTTTTTTACCTCTGGTTCCAGTGAAACCTCCTCCTCTTCTTTACTATCAGGGAGTTCTAACAAAACAACAAACAAAACATCAAATACCCCGTCAAACAAACAAGATCCTCAACAAGTATTTGTCTGTGTAAATGTCCGTGTTAGCTTCAAAGCTAGCTGAGCTCGCGCTGTGGACCTGCTGGAAACAGTGAGTAGGTCAGTTTCACATCAGACAGACATATTACCTGATGCATCAGACATTTATCCGTCCACTGAAACCCTTCAACCACAGGGGTCCGAATGACAACTAATGTATATTCACTAATTAACAAAGTTGTGACCAGTAATACTAGCTCTCAGCTGGCCCGTCTTGTTGTTGTCCGTCAATTAAAAGGGTCCGGGATGATGTGACACAGTTCCTACGGAGTTTGTAGTTCCTACCGCAGAGAACCACCTGCTGTTCTGTTAAATGTCACATGAATGAACTTATATTCAACAGACTCATGATCAATAAACATGGGTAAGACTACAGATGAATAGAGATACTTGCGTCCAATGTTAAGGCAGACAATGGAGGTGAGAAGTACACTTAGGGAAATGTATTCACTTCAAACTGTAAGTTTACTGCATCTGTATTTTTAAACTACCAGTGATTCATTTATCCCCTTTCATTGTCTTCTCCAGCTCACTGTGCCTCCGACCTCCGACCCTGCTGTAGACACATGAAGGCTCACACTGGATTATGGGCTTTGGTTTGCTCACAAGCTTTCACAGTGAAGATTCCAAATGCATACAGACACGCTGTGATGGGCGGCTACAGGGTTTCCATTGTGTGATAAACATGCAATATGGATTCACAGGCAAAGTTTACAATGCAATCAATGCAACAATACCACATAATCATTCATAATCATTTATTTTGTACATTTACAATCATATTTACACCTCAACATATGCAGACAAAGTTTGATTGGCTGGAGACAGAGAAATTATATTCACAATAGTGCAAACTCTTAATTTGAAATGGACTGGCCAAGGAAACTTTGCTGCTCAGACATGCACTGAACTCCAGATAATCTCCTGAAATTAAGCAGAGTGACAATATGTGAGAACGCAAATGTCCGAGTCAGTTGCTGTCGACATTCTCCAGAGTTTCTCCTGCCAGCCCCCCCGTAAAAACTCTGGAAAATGTCCAAGTGAGCCCATGTGAGAATACAGCAGGAAATTATCTGGAGGATTCAGTGTGAGCGAGTGGGCGTGTTGATGACGTTGTGAGAGCTTTGGGTGATACGAGCCAACGCTGGTGTCGATGTGCTAAAAACATGTGATCTGCGCAGTGGAATTCATATGTTACATCCTGCCTCCTGCATGATGATGAACTTCCCCTCGCCTGAACGCTACAGAGATTTCTGTGTTGTTATGCAAGTGTCTGACCAGAGGATCTTCTGCCGCCTTCTTCATTTGTGAAAGGCAACCTCTGGAGAAAGCCCTTTGTGCAGACATTTTCCAGAGTTCATCTCTGAAAACAGCGTTGTGATAACAAATACATTAAATACATATGACAAATAACCCAACAAACTTGAGGTAGTCCATTCTTTTTCCACGCTTTACTGTTTTAAAAATTGTATATCCAATTGTGTGTTGTAAATGTCCAATCAAATTTGAGTCTGTACCTGACTCTGCAGGATTATGTCAGGACTTGTAGAATTCAACTCTTTCTCTGAGATCAAACTAAATCTGGCCCGGTCCAACACTGACATTAAGCTGTGATCGCTGTAACGCTGCAAAAATCAGACCTATCACGTCTCCTCTTCTTATGTCAGGTGTTCCCTCTGCACCTAACTTTGTCCTTTTCTGTAAAAGCAGAGCAGTCTCTGAGAACTCAGAAGTCTGGTCCCTGTCCATGCTCTACCTCTGCTCTTGCATTTGCTCCATGTTCTCCTCCTGACTCAGACTGAGGTTGTAGCCAGACGCTGTGATTTGGCACTGTGGTAACATTTCCTCCAGTAGGATGATGATCAACCCAGGACTCGAAATCCCAGGTAGGGATGAAATGTCCAGATGCCGGAGTCCCCTGCAGAACAGCACACAAAAAGAGGTGTTTAACCCAACAGGAGTGTGTTGGTTATAATAACTAGGCTTTGTTGTGAGTGTCTGGATGATTACTTGAGATTCCTTAGTGCAGCCAGGCCGCCTGTCGTGATGCGTGGACAGTGAGAGATGTCCAGTTCCTCCAGGGAGTCCTGGAACATGTGGAGCTTGGCCAGAAACCAGTCGTCCACTTCAGGACATCCTCGAAAAGACAGAGTCCTCAAAGATCGCTGTCCCTCTGAGGGAAGACAAATCAGATTAAAAACACTGGACTTACATGCTGAATATCATTAAAATGAATTAACAGTACATGGACATGACCGAGAGAGACAGAGGAAATGAGGTTACATCAGAATAAATGCAATTATGAGAGGAAAGAAAGCTCAGTACCCAGGTTCACCAGTCCTGTGTAGTTGATGATAGAGTAGCTCATGTCTACTTCCTCTAGCAGTGTGTCTTTGTGGTTCAAGAAATCCCAACTGAACTTGCCCCTGTGGTCAGCACGAAACCAGGCTGACTGCCCAACAAACCTGAGCACACAAGACGATCACATGAAGTTTGGATCAGGCCAGAACATTAAAGAAATGAAAGTAATGGGTGTGTTGATCACATCTGAACTCATTTAAAGACATCAAATGCAGATATGTAGAGTGAGACAACCAGCAGATTGTTTACTCGCTTTCAATCTCTTGAAGCTTGAGTTCCCAAAAGTTTAAAAGAAGGATAATAATGGTGCAGGAACCATTGCACAGCTACACAGACCTTTAGTTTAGCTGGTTTGCCACAAGGGATATTTCATGTCATTAAGTCCAGTTTGATTTTCTTCATATGATGCTCGTCTGATTTCAATATAAAACCATAAAAATATTTTTTTAACATTTTCAATAGGAAATTAACAAATTATTTAGTGAAATATTATCATTGCCTGAAATATTGCTTTCAAAATTTGAACTCTGAAATCAAGAAATCTGAAGCTGCCAGTCTGGACTATGAAAACCTTTGATGATTTATTTTTTATTATTACCTGACATTTTCCAGATTTGAGTAAATCATCTGCCGATTGACCAGTAATGATAACAATCATCACTTTCAGCCCCACATGAATAAATGCTTGATCCTAATCAAGTTACATGAATTTAGTAAATAGAGAAAAAGACAAGTTTAAGCCCATAATCATCAGGGTCAGACAGCAGTAGCGGTCTTATCCTATTATTTTCTAATACTTTTTATTAAATAATCTCTGTGGTCACCCAATTATTTGCAATTAACAGTTATTTAAATAGAAGAAAAAATATGAATCTTGAGTGTATGCATTTTCACAAACCATGAAGAAGCGACATGGTACTTACCGAAATCCTCCCTTTAGATTTAAGACATAATACGCTGCTGCTAAGTCCGACCCATGAAACCTCTGAGCGTAGCTGTTGTACCTGTGGAAGACAGTAATGGTCACAACAGCAATAATAATGTCACGACCATTAGATCATAGCATTAAGCCTAAAGACTTGTAGGATTATGAAAATAGCAAACTACAGGATTTTAACTGATATAGGCACATTCAGATTGTTGGAGCTATTTACACTAGTGTTTAACAGTTAAACATCTGTTTATTTAGTTTTTTGTTTTGTTTGAAGATGACATAGATTATGCCTTTAGAATTATTATTGTAGTTATTTGTTTCTAGTTATCCTAGTTTATGATTTTGTTTTGAAGGTACTAGGCACCAGGTGATTTTATACATATGGGTAGGTGGGCATAGGCAGCCAGGCACCGGGAAGGGTGCATGGCTTTTTGCCAGGGCAAGAGAGACAGCAGACGCTACTGCCGCGTGTTTGTACGTTTGCATGCAAACAGAGAAATAAATCACACACAAAATGTGATGCCTGCCTGGATAATGGATTTATTCCCTGAGAAACATTCACACCTCAGGTGCCTTAGTGGCTTTTTGATATGGAGTTTTTATTCTTTTCTAAGTTTGAGGACAAATCCCCACTACACAGATGTTAAACTAAACAAGTTATATCAATTTTGTAAAGTGCACTCAGCAGTAGTTGCGATGACCTTTGGTTTCAGGGCATTAGGGAACTGTTTTTTACTTGAGCTACTATCAATTAGAAAAATGTGTGTTTGCCAGGTAGATCACACCTGAGAGCTGCACCTACCCTATGCATTAACCCGGTTTATTCAGGGTCTACTGAACAACAGTTACAGTCAAGAAAACCAAGACATCTCTTACGCGTTCTTCCTCTGGATCGCCCTCCTCCTCAGCTGAGAGCTCCAGCTCAGGAGCATCTCCATATCATAAAACCTCTGGGTGAGGAAGAGGAGCAGCCTCGTGTGGAGTGGAGGAGGAGACGCCGAGCTCGAGCTCCATGGTCGCCTGGCAACAAGGAGGAGGGCCGACCGCTGGCAACACCTGTGCAGAGACTGAACACGGACACAGTGAGTGGTGTCCTCCAGATGTGCTCAGGTAGAGTCAAATAAAAGAAATGTCTCCAAACTGAAGCCATTACTGTTACACCACTGGTAGAAGGTCTATAAGGTTAGACTAGGAGCACTAACATAACGTTATACACTTACACAGCTAACAGCAGCTAACTTGTGTGAGTTGTATCAGTCCTCAAGCTAAACACTAACCACTAACATAACGTTATACACTTACACATGTCGCTAACAGCAGCTAACTTAAGTGAGTTGTATCAATCCTCAAGCTAAACACTAACAACAACACACAGCCTGTTCTCTGACTAACAACCTGTTCTCCTCCATTTTAAAACTTAGCTCACCTCCTCATTCGTGTGCTAAGTGCAGTAGTTAGTCTGTATTTGAAGGGTGACTTACCATCAAGTGAGCCGACATGACAGTTCTGTTCAACAGCGAGTCGTGAGGGACAAACTCTGCTCTTCCGCTTTTGTCGCCGGTTGTTATTTAGCCTGTCTACCGCAGGGTGGCGCCCCAAGCACGTCCGTCATGTTGAGATGCAGATGAACCTTTTGTCCCCCCCCCCCCCCCCCCCCCACACACACACACACACACACGCACGCTACTTGAAGTTATTGTAGTGTAAATTAACATATTATTGAAACATTATTATTATTATTATTTCCATAGATGTAAGATATAAGATATACATATATCCCCTGTATGTGGAGACGTGAGGATATGAATAGATATAAAGGGGAATAGGGGAGATAGAAAGGGCAGAGAAACAGGCTGTGAAAGTTGAGGTGAATGAGAGAGGGGGGTGTTTGTGGAATAAAAAGGTCATGGATGGAGGAGGAAGGATGGAGACAGTGCCAGAGGGAGAGGCATGCTATGAATTCGGGTACGGTGGAGCAGTGGTTAGTACTGTGGCCTCACAGCAAGAAGGTTCTGGGTCTGAACATAACTGTATGGAGTTTGCATGTTTGCCCTGTGTATGTGTGGGTTTCCAGGCGTGCATGGTTGTTTGTCTCTATGTGTCTCTATATCATATTCCTCTGTTCCATAATTTAAAGCCCCTACAAGGACCTTTTCATTTTTGTTGATTTTGGCACCTCTGTGGACAAAAGTGGTAGTGTTTCCACTGCATCCTATCGTAAAGTCCTCGGCCCTGATAGCATGTACATTTGTTTCGAAAAAAGACAGAGCTATTTGTAGGATGCATAGCGATGAGGTAATTTGTCTTTTTGTTGCTGTATGATTGGTATCGTTAATTTCTCTGGTTGGGAAATTCATGTTTTTATGACGTTTGGGCAGGACCAGTTTTGGATCTGCATGATTAAAGTAACCTGCTATGATGATCACGCCATCTGGGTGAGCCGTCAGCTGTTATCATGAGGCTTTTCAAGCGCTACCTGAACTTTAGCTTTTTGGGGAATATATAGTGCCATAATTGTTATCATTGTGAATTTCCTTGGAAGAAAGAACGGTCTGCACCATTCTGTGAGGAGCTCTAGATCTGGGCAGCAGTGTTTGTATACAGTCTCCAGGGCTGTGCACCAGCTGTTGTTCACGTAAAGACACACACCTCCTCCTCTGCTCTCCCCGCAGTCCCTTGTTCGGTCCACTCTGTAAACAGTGCAGCCGGCTACTTTGATCGCAGTGTCTGGGATGTTGTTGTTCCACCAGGTCTCTGTGATGATAGTTACCTAATGTGGCGTAACTCTCATTCTGATTGCATCCATCTTTTTTGTAAGACCCTTGAGTTGGTGAGGAACAGACTTGGAAGCGCTGGTCTTTACTGGCTCGCTTCCCACTGCTTCTGTTTCCTCTCCCTCCGGGAGGCATCTCTTCACTGGCGGGATGGTATTGCCAGTGGTCTCTGGGGTACGTAGGATCTCCTGGGGATAAAAGAAGTTTTGAAACTGAACTCCATGCCTGCGGAAATGTAAACAAGGCTTTTCCGGCCTGACTGTCGTAAATCACTGCATTTGATAATTGGGTAATCTGACCCAACCACATACATAAAGAATAGTTTATAGAAAAAGAAAAAAATCTCCATTGCCTAATTTGCTACTGTAGGTCATAAAGAGGCAGAAATATTAAATTTAGACAGCCCCATAACCAGCTAAAATATCCCTCCATGTAGGGAGCTGGAGCCTCTTTCAGCTCTGTTTTTGGTCTCCACCATGTCTGGAGGAATATATCTGGGTCCACTATGCTCAACAGCTAGTTGCTACCTTCGTTTTGTTTGATGCTGCTGTTTCCATGGTTGGAACTCGGTAATCTCAAACTTTTCATCTTAAGAATCTGTTTTCAGTGAGGTTGGCTTTTATCAACAAAGAACACCCAACATGAATATAATTATTTGAACATAAATGCTGATGGTGCTGTAGATTGGAGGGGAAGAAAGAAAGCTACAGTAAATAAATACAGTAAATTCAGTGACAAGACGAATAGAGTCACAAAAACTAAAGTTTGTGATTTAGGTGTATGCCTCATAAAGCCTCACCATTTTGATCATTGACCTGTTTAGAACCATGGTTAAATTGTGACAGACTTGCTAATGGCTCTAAACAGTTCCCTCAAATAATTAGAATTTTCACAAATAGAATAACTAACTCTGTTTGTGTTTATCTGCCGATCATTGTGTCAGAAGTGCCTGCCTCAAAGACTTCTGCCAAAAACCACAGAAGGACTCCTGCTGGGTTTTTTCGGTTTAATGTTTTGCCGCCTGCTGATTACTTTTCTTGCCTGCGCTTCAAATCATATCTGTGTGTATGTGTGTGTATGTGTGTGTGTGTGTGTATGTAGGTTCATGCCTGGTATCAGATCAAATAATCAGGCTCTTCTTCAGCAGGAAGTTGCAGAATAAATGGGGGAAAAAAGCTTCAGATGCCTCATGGTCAAAACGCAGAATAGTATAGACATAGAATAGACATATGTAAAGGTAAATCTACACACAACCCCTCCACAGAAATTCATCTGTAGAACTGGCGAAAATTTCTCCTTCGATATGATTTTCTTCCTCTTCGTTTTGATTTATGCAAATCTTTTCTGTGTGATTTGATCCTGATTGTGCTGCTCACAGCATTGACAAATTTAAATAGAAACATGTTCAGAATAATCCACAGTCTTTACAGTGAACATGTGTTGTTTTTTGTTGTAGCTTTGTCATGTTGCTGATGTCTCTCAAGCAGGATGCCGTGTCTTGATGTTTGCACCTGTAATGTGTTTGTGTTTTGTCCCTTCAATGTGCAGATATGGTGTTCGAGAAGAAGCTGACCAACAATTTCTGGACCTGGTTTGTTGAGGTTCAGCAGAGCAGATGTTCCAGGAATACCAGATGGTAAAGATCTCATGTTCATTTACCATGACTGATATGAAGCCTAATGAAACAAACCAATATCAGCCGATCAAATGTTTCACACTACGTGTGTGTTTGTAATTTGTGCATGTGTGTGGATGTATAGTTCCACAGCACACAACTGACAGCATGTTATCCCTGCAGGAGACAGAGTTGGAGTACGATTGTGAGAGATGTGGGAACACATGAGACCAGTGGTCAACCCCTCTGATCCTGCAAACGTAAATGACATCACATGCTGTGGTCCTTTGACGCCACAAAGACGTTCTTCACAGAGCTGATGGTGAAATACAGACAGAAAGAAAGATCTAGACAAACAAAGCACAAACATCCTGCGAACAAATGAAGAGTAAAGACAGTGGCAGGAGCTTAATCTGCAGTTGTTATCATTTTTGTTAACAAAAACCTTTTGGTGCAGATTGACCATCTACCTACAAATGTCTGTCTGTCGGTCTGTCTGTCTGTCTGTCTGTCTGTCTGTCTGTCTGTCTGTCTGTCTGTCTGTCTGTCTGTTGACGGAGGAAGTGAAGTGCTGAGTTTGGTGCGACTTGGACACACGATATGTTCAATATTATTATATATATATAATAATTAAATAAACAGGTGACTGTAGCAGTCAATGTGTGTGCATCAGTGTGCCTTAGCTGTCAGTCCACTGACCCAGTTGAATCTTCTTTTACCTCCTCTGATAAACTATTGGAGCGGTCAACAACTGGGTCAAACTGCAGATCTAGATCATTTTGATTATTTGTTTTTTCATTTCCCCATACGGACTGAGACAGACAAAGACGGGCTTAGCGATATTGACTGTTGAGTAAGTAAAAGCACAACGTCCGTTTGCTGTTTGATTACAGAGCTTTTTTTGTGAAGTGCCAACTTGGGTCTGAAGATTGTGTCGATGAAATAGCCGACATCACATGTTATGTATGAAAAACTAATACCAGTTCAGTAAATCATTCAAACTTACATATAAACCAAACATGAACAGTAATAACGCAAAATTGTTTTTATTATATGAAAAGCATTGACTATAAAATCTTCACTGCAGATAAAGCAGGTAGGATGAACACAAAGTTTTCTAACTTCACTCTGCACCATAGACTGTTTATAAAAAGCTCTGCACAGAACGTCCAGCACACAAACAATAAAAAGTGACAGTGCATTTTCCTGCACATTTCGTGCCAGTCCCCCAGTAGAATGTCCGGAAAATGGCCAAATGAGCCCATGTACAATACAGCAGGAACATTTCTGGAAAATTCACAGTGAGTGAGTGAGTTGACGACGTCTCTAAGACGCGATGGACACGAAACTGGAAGAATACAAATAGCCTGTCTCAGGATTAAAAAGAGGAGCCGTACACATGTTTATGTGCTGTAAATAAGGCTTTCCACAGCAGAATGTTATATGTCAAGTCCTGCCTCCCGAATGCTCTGGATGTGTTTCCAGTGAGTAGTCCCATATACATATAGAAAACCATGAATATATGAACCTGTGTCACATGTAAAAGCTGTTTTCCACATGGAAAATACAATGTCCAGAAAATTGATTACCATGTATTAGGTCCTTTTTATTAGTTAGAGATGCAAAGATGGAAGTGAAGGGATGTGGAGCCTGAGCAAATCACATTAGTGAAGGCTTGGTTGAATGAACATGTGGACCAATGAAGTAATGAGTAACTGGCGAGGGCATGAATGAGTGAATGAATTGATTAGTAGATGGATGGTGGAATTGATGGATTGTGGATTTATGTTCTCAGATCAAGAGCTTTTGGTGTCTCTCTTTGAAATTCACCTTAGTGTATTATTGATGGGATTTTCATTCATAGTGTTTACATGGGGTTTGGTGCTCCGCATTCATATCCCCACATGTGAGTTTACAGTCATGAATGTTTAATTCAGCCTTAATGGAATTTTGAAAAGAGAATCATTTGGTGGATTAAAGTTTGAGGCCATCAAAGCATAGAGCCTGCACAGATGTCTGCTTACCATTCTTCTATGACTTTAAGAGAAAGTATGTATCAGCAAAAAGGTCTAATGCTGCTGCTTTACCAATTTATAATATAACTAAAGCTGCTTTCAGACATGCACTGAACTTTGGACATTTTCCTTAACTTTTTCTGAGGGGCTGTATGTGAGAAGGCAAATGTCCGAGTAAGTGGCTCCAGACATGTTCTTGAACCTTTCCTGCAGGGCCCCCTAGTAAAATGTCTGGAAAACATCAGAGTGAGCCCATGTTAGAATAAGGCAGGAAAACCCTTTCACAGTGTGTGTGTTGGGTGTGTTAATAAAATTTCCAATAAGCGACAGACGCAAAAAAACAAAATGTTACAAATATCTCAGGATGAAAAAGAGGAGCCATACATGTAGATGATGCAAAAGAAGACGTCAACTTGGAAAGACAACAAGATTCGAAAGCTTTTGGTGATAAGGGCCAACGCTGGTGTTAAAACGCACAATCTATGCAGCAGAATGTATATGTCAGGACCTGCCTCCTGCTGCTTGCATGGATTGTTGCCAACGTGTCTGACCCTCAGAATCTCCTGCTGCTCTCTTCATATGAGAAATGCAAACTGTTCTGACCCTGAAATATATGTGTGTAAGTGTGGATGTAGCCTGTATCATCTTAATAAAATAAAACAAGTAGTTTATGTAGATTACAAATAACAATGGGTCAAGCACAGAACCTTGTGGTACCCCTTATCTGAAAAATAATCAATACATTAATTGACAATGAAAACAACCGTCAGTTACATTCCTTAATATGTATAGATGCATCATACTTCTCATTATGTTGGTCTGGCCCTTTGAATCCACCTGAAAATGTATTGCTACATTTATATAAAACCGACAATTTTCTTCCCACATGCTTCAACAGACATAGGGTTCAAAGTGACATGTTGGCAGCATTAGACCATGGGGAGTGGAAAGCTTCAACAATTATGGACAGATAATTTTAGTCTGCCTTTGTCAGATGCTTATCACCACATGTTCACTAAAGAGAAACGACAATTTTGTTTCTCTTAAGCGAGCCAGAGCTGCTTTAACAGCCTTGTTAGTAGATGAAGTCTGAGGTCTCCTAGTAGCTGCTCCCATGTGGATCTGCACTTTTTGCTGTGAGCTGCAGGAAGTGATGGCTCTGTGGGAAAGCCATTAGCCATTGATTGTCTCACTTGTTCTTTGGCCCTTCTCCCACCTCTACCCTCTGTCTCAGCAGAGATTTAGCAAAGAGACACATACACACTTGCTAAAAAAAAACACTGTAGCATTTTCGAGGCCGTTAGCGACTGTGAGGGTTGTTTTGTTTTAAGCAGCTCCCATAAGGCCAGCGAAGTCTGTAAATCTCTACAGTCTTGGCAGGCAAGCCGATAGTGGGCGGTCATACATGGGCCAGTTGCTTAATGCTCAAATTGAGGGACAATCCTTGAGAGGGCGAATGGAGGTCACAAAGGGTATAATGAGCAAATGCACAAATTCAGTGCTTAAAATTTAAATATATATGTATACATATATATAAAAGTTAGGAGTTTGTGGACTTAATGTTTCTGCAAACATTATATACACCTGCTATTGTATTAGTAAATGCAATATCTAATTTATGATATAATAGGATTATTAGTGTTGTCATGGATGAAACAATTTTTCTCTCCGGAAGCTCATGTTACACTAATATATCTTAATTGGCTCACATACACACACACATACACACACACACACACACACACACACACATACACACACACACACACACACACACACACACACACACACACACACACACACACACACACACACACACACACACACACACACACACGTCTTCTGTAATTAGTTGTGCATACCACCGCTGGACTATTAACTTGATGTGTGTCCTCTTATCTTTTGTACGTTTTGCTCATTATTCAAACACTTTTGTACACCGTGTGTCCATGTGTGTGTCTGCACAAGAGCACGTAATCATCATCTTGTTATCTCTCTTTTCCACACATCTGTTCTAATTTCCATCGACAGAATTAATTACCATGGTGACGAGTAGCACGCCGAACACCAGCCCATCGCTGTACGCGTCGTGCAATTATACAGCACCATTATCTTGATGCGAGGTATCACTCAGAATAGCACATCATCCAAAAATAGCATAAGCTGAGTGGAGCGTGTCATCGGATGGGGTCTGCATTGACTGGAAAATGCTGATAGAACCAAAAAAATCACTGCTATTCACTCAGATCTTTATGTGTCATTGCATTGAAGAAGGTAAGACAGGCTCTGCCTCGTGCACATAAATGACATGAATACAAACACCACCAAATGCTGCTGTTTGGAGATCAGTGCTCTCCCATGTGGAGGACCCTGAGTGCCAAGCTGTAATTGATGTTGACTGTTTAAAAAACAGAAAGTGAGACTGGATTTGCCTCCGAGACTTCACACCAGAAATAAAAGTTGCACCCTACTGCTCCAAAGCCTTTGAACATGCTAATGCACACACACTCATCAAGACTCATGAAGCATCCTGTAAACTGTAAACCTTTCTCTGTGTATTTACTTTATTTAATTAATATGGATTCATATGTATATATATATATATATATATATATATATATATATATATATATATATATCACATTCAGACACACACACACACGCATGCACACAGACTCCTTTTCTCTCATCCAGACTCATGAAGCATCCTGTAAACTTTAAACTGTGCTCTGGCATATATGGCTTCATATGTACAGTATATATGACTGATATATATCTCTCTTTCTGTGTGCATGCACACACACGGGCACACACACACAAATATATGTTATAAATGTAATTAAAAAAACATTTGTATCCCTGCATCTCTCGTCTCTCTCTCTCCGTCAGACAGAGACTGTACATACTGTATTCCCATTAGGTTGGAGAGAGTTTTCAAAGTGTCAGATACATAGCAGCAGATGAATAATGCAGAGAAAATAAAGGGCTTTTTTCTGCACGGCAGCGACATGAGCTATGATACATGGGCTTTGAGTTGTAAACTAACCTCAGAACGTCTGCTTGACTTGCCTTTTGTCTCTGTGACTTCTGAGTGACTCTGTGCAGCCAACAATGACATGTTGGATTTATGCACAGTGCAGGCTGCTCATTGTGCGCGTCGTGCGTTGTTTTGACGAGTCATTTGACTTGATTGGAAGTATACAAAAATCCTGTATTTGTGCGCCATTGTTGTAGGAGTTGTAGGCCTGAGAGGGCAATTTTGAACATTTATGAACCCTCATATTAATGCAGTGCTTCGTATGATACAGTGGAGTTGGAAATTAAATCATGTTTTTTACATTATGGCTATAAATAGATGTGCTAAATTAGGCTTAATATATTATACTTGCTGTCATTTTATATCTTGTCTCAACTTTCTATTCTGGTCTTTTCTACCAATTTCTTTCTCTTTTTTCTCTTCACACCCAGAGCCATCCTCTCCTCCCCCACTCCCCTGTGCAATCAAGAGTCACGCCACATGCAAGTCTGATTTTTTAATGTATAAATTCAGCTCATGCTTTATCATTTCCATTCACGTACAGTGCTAATCTCTCCTTCCCTCTGTCTATGTCAGCAGAATATAGACTTTTGCCTGTGGAGTGTATGTGAGCACACATGCAACTCAAATACATACATGCACACACACATACACATGAATACATATCAGGAAAAAAGGAGACAAGATTCAAAATGACTCCAAGAATGAGCTGAGCCGCAAACCATAAATAACTACTAACATTTTCAAATTCTGGCTGTTCAATCCTGGTGTCATCAATCACAGCTTCATTAAACTGATAATAGACTCTGGGCTGCATGTCAACCAAGCAATATCTGCTTCTCTTCAAACTATGATTAAATAACCTCTCCAAGCAGCTGCTCGCACTCCAAGGTGGGTTTCACTTTACACTGTATCTGATGAATTGCTTTCATTGCTATGAATGGGTTGACTGTGCATCTCGGGCAGTTTTCTCAGGCATGACTTCAGACATATCCCCAATACCAATCACGCTAATATCATGGTTCGCAATTTGTTTATATATATATATATATATATACTGTATATTAATATTTTTTTGTATCTGTTAATGCTTATAAGCATTAAGTATCACACTCATATTAATGGTTTTAAAAATAATGATAACAAAATATATAACACAATAACACCAAAAGGAAATGTGCTATTGGTGTCAGTGTCATGTAAAATAATTAACTGTCACTGATAATTGCAAAAAAGTGCCATGGGTTGACTGTGAACTAATACATGGGTTTCACGGTGGTGCAGTGGTGGCACTGTTGCCTCACAGCTGGAGGGTTTTGCGGATGCTCCAGCTTCCTCCCACGCTCATGCAGGTTGGGTTCATCGCAGACTGTAGGTGTGAACAGTTGTCTGTCTCTATATGTCAGCCCTGTGATACACTAGAGACCTGTTGGGGGTGTGCCTTGGCTCTCGCTCAATGTCGGCTGGGATAGGCTTCAGCTCCCTTGCGACCATTAACAGATAAGTAGTACAGCTAATGGATGTGAACTCTTACATATTCTACCAATCTTCCCTCCCCTCACTTAAATTGAGACTCTTTGCTCGTTACGGTTATAAACTGGTTAGTGAAATGACAACCTCCGGTCACAGACACACACACATTGAGAGGTCTGAACCAAACAGAGATGACCAGAGTAGTAGTAGTAGTTATTTATGATGATAAATTAGCCTTTTGGGCAACAGCCAATATTCTGGGGCTTCTAGTGTAGATTGTAGATATATTGGCCAAGACTTCATCTTCTGTTTAACTTACACTGTTCAGTCCAATGAGTCTTCACAGGTCAAATGTTTCTCCACACAGGTTCTTTTACTGTAGGTCTTTAGGTCCAGACTACATACAACAGCTATTTGTATATGAATGCAGGTGAATTAAAAAGCAGATAGCTGATGCATTTCCTGCAGGCAATGCTAAAACGTTATTGGTCAAACTAGAAACAGAGACCAGAAGGCCTCCAGCCCCAAAATCTTGTCCCTCGACTACAGTTTCTCTAAATAATTTTTATTAAGTGAGCACATTTGTTTTAGTGTGTCAGTAAACCCCACAGCGGCATACAGCAGAGATTTTCACCAAACTGCAACACACAGTAAGAACATTAAATCCTTATGAGACTTTTTAGGCTGATTAACAAATATGAATTACTGATACATGTACATGATGTGACACATGCATGACCCTTGTTTCCCCATTTGACCCAAATAAACCTTACATTGAGGCAAATGTGACAATGTACATTTCTTACTCTCAACTCTGTCATCATAGAGCCGTAGTTCAATAGCTATTCATAGAAATGATCTAATGTGGCAGTCACCATGTGGAGCTGTCTGATGGCGAGAAGGCTTGAGCCATGTGAGTCTGAACATTTCCCATCACGACCTTGCATCACTCATAATGTGAGTGAGACATCAGCTCCCTAAATGATTCCCCAGACTAAAAAGCAGTGAGATCCTTTTCTCACTGCCTGGAAGTGACGTCATTAAAAGCCCTCTGAGAGGAAACGTGTGATTTCAGGCTTTTTATACAACACTGACTTGATTTGTCAGTACACTACTGCCTCTCTACACTAACAGACCCTTTTCACAGTGTCACAGCTGAGCACAGGCAGCAGCAGCTCATAAAAATTAATGATGGGTTAAGTGGAATTCACTGTAAATGTTCCGATTAGCAACCACTGACAGTGACTTCGACTATCAATTTCTGCTCCTCATTAACTTCCACAAATCAGAGTAAGTAAGTAATGAGGTGTATTAGCTGCAGTGACAGGTCTGAAAAACAAACGACACTATTTGTACAGCAACAAATGTTAGTTTGAGAGTTAATCTGTTCGTTTCAAAGCCATTATTATTGTCATTATCACAGGCCATTAACTCAGCAGTTATCAGTGTGAGTAACCTTACAACGCCGCCTTCATGTCGTGTTGCAAACTGTAACTGCAAGTATCTGCTCCACATCGGTCCCGAGTTGTGATTCTGTCTTGCAGATATCAAGATTTAGCGAGTGGGCTTTGCAACCAATACATTGGGGACAAAATCTACAGCTTATTTAGATTAGTCCTGCACAGGTCAATTTTTGAAAACTTCACCTGCGTGGACCTGATCTGTCACCTGCAATTATCTCCAAGTCAAATGTGGACCCACCTGGACCCATTAACGTGTGATCCATGACCAGACCCATTACCTGTGATTAAACACACAGTCACCCACATTAAATGGGTTATGGCCTCCTTGTCCTCCTGTTTTGGTGGTTTAGTTGTGAAAAGTTTCTGCCTGCGGCTATCAAAAGCTTTTACATTGTGGCGAGTTTTACAAGCAGCAAAGCCACTGAGAATGTATGTACCACAGGTTGTTTGTGTCTTTATTTATTTGATTTTGATGTTCTTGTGAGTTCACTGTTAGTAGTGACAGTTATGTGAGCAGAAGTGAAGTGGTCACAGGTGGAATCATACGCTTTCACAATAAAATGTATCCTTATGGCTGACTAGTTTATTTTTACCTGTGCCCATACCCATGAATTTATATGAATATATTTTTTAACCAT
Source organism: Hippoglossus hippoglossus (assembly GCF_009819705.1). Classification (NCBI taxonomy): domain Eukaryota; kingdom Metazoa; phylum Chordata; class Actinopteri; order Pleuronectiformes; family Pleuronectidae; genus Hippoglossus; species Hippoglossus hippoglossus. Next base: position 25,260,897 of record NC_047163.1, on the reverse strand, counting down.
TACACAACTTTTCTTCCCGAACCGTGTGCAGGACTCTAGATTAACCAATCATTTGCAATCATGTGGTGCAAGTGACATCATGATGGTGTCATTATGAAATGGTATAGTTACAAAATAAAACAGTTAGCATTGCCTGTGTGCAGTGTAAGCATCTCCATTCTGATGCTTCTTTACCTTCTGAGTTAGATTTTCAGTCTCAAAAGCCGTAAAATCAGTAAAGTGGATCAACCAGTGCTTAAATCCAGGAAGCAACGCTGAAGGGTATTTACACTAATCACTAAACATATCAGAGCGTAAAATGAAGCACCGAGAAGCTGCTTAATGCAGAGAGACAGAGAAGTGAGGAGAAATGGAAAACACTAGTCGAGAGGAGAGGAATTTGTTATTCTTACTCTTCATGAAGCGTTATATGTCATTTTATGATTCACTGATTCCTCGAGCTGAATTCCACACAAAACATAATACATTGAATTAATGTTTTAATCTCGCACAGTATATCTCACACACTGACATGCAGACACAACTCTTCATACCAACATTACTCATTATGATGGTTGCAGGATATGATTGGGCTCGAGCCAACAGATAGCAGCATAGACAAAGTCAATCCTCATCACATTTCCCAGTATTGTTATCTGTCCATCTGTCTTCGTCCTTCACACCCCTGCCTCACAGTTCTATCAGTGTCCTCTCCTCCCTCCTCCTGCTGCTCATTTGTTCCTTCTAACGCACACATAATGTCTCTTCAATTTCCTCTTTCACCCTTCACCCAGCCGTGCACCCATCCATCCTCGCAGCTCAGCCTCACTCATCTGCTTCGCCTTACTCTCCATCATTCTGCCCTGCCTTATTCTCATTGAAGTCAGGTTCATTGGGAATTTAAATTTAAGTAACCACACAAAGAATGGCCTGTGCTCGCACGTTCAACATTGCTTGTCAGCTTGTCTTTCTCTCTTTCCCTTTCTCCCTCCCTCTCATCATTCCACCCCTTGGATGCTCCATCCATGCGTGCTACCAGAGCCTCCTTTATCATGTTGAAGCGGAGAGGTTGAAAGCTAATTAACGAGGCTCATACTCAATACTAGCTCAGAAATGATTTTCATGTCATGCGAGCACCGGCCGGGAGTCGGACAGCGGAGTTGAGGGAGCACATATTGTAGCCATCAGCTCCTCTACTCATCTATCTCATCTACTGCGGCTCGTGATCTTCTGTCACCTCCAGACGTCCTCCCCGTCTTGCTCCTTTCCTCCGCAGTTCTTCATGAAGCTGAATAAAACACGAGTTGAATTCAACCACCTGTGTTTTAGTCTGGTGGGCTTGTATGGTGTATCGTTTAATTATACATGTATTAAAAAATAACCTAGTTTTTATATAAACTTTGTTGTAACAGCTATACAACACATCCAATCGCAAACAATACGCCTTGTACATGCAACTTATATGAATGTGCTAGAGGGATACAGACAAAGACAACAGAAATAAGTAAAACTTTGTGAAGCTTGCAGGTGTATATAGCTATGTGTCAAAGCCCAGTCGTGAATCCAAAATTGTGTCAAAAATAATGAACAGTAGTAACAAAAATGCCAGTTAATAATCCCCTTATGAAACCACCACATTTAAATTCACTAGATCCAGATTTGTATTTGGATCTGCACCAAACTGCAGACACATAAGTATCATCACCTCAAACATGCCAGATTCCTTTCACCAAGATCAGTGAATTATGCTCTGATTGAAAAAAAAAAGTGATTGAAAAATATCTCGGATCCACCCCCTGATCCAGATCTGCATTTAATGTGTTCTTCCTTGACACATACCACATCCTTCCACCAAGTTTCATGCTAATCCAGTAGTTTTTTCATAGTCTTGCTTGGAAATAGACCAAAAAAACAAAGGACAGGGCTGAAAACACAAATAAATAAAAAGTCCTGCCCTACTCACTAATTCAAAACAGTATCACAAATAATCTATTTCAAGATGAAAATCTATTAAAAAAGAAGAAGATTGCAGATTTAATGATGTGGAAGTCTCCTCTCTCACCTCTTCTTGACCCTGACAACTTTCACTGCAGTCTGCACAATTAGAACAAGTGACGCCAAGAGGATCTGGGCAACCCTTTCACCCCACAGATGATTAACTTCCCCTTCATCTGTTTGTGTATCTTCTGGTGTCAAACAAGAGCATGCTCAAAATACAGTGACTTCAAAATGAACCCGGCTCAGTCCTACAAGTCTCGCTTCTGTTCATTATGCATGAAAAGGGGAAATTTGAAGTTGAAATGTAATGTAAATGTGTAAAATATTCATGATCAAACAAGATTATGAATGTGAAAGCAAACAAGACCATGGAGTTTTGTAATAATTATGTTCACACACACAAGCACACAAACATGTGTGAGCGGCCACAGGCTAAAGGTGCACACAGTGACTGACAGCAGAGTCAGACTGTGGTGCTGCAGCGTCCTTGCTAATGGCCAACAGTGTGTCCCAGTGATTCAGAGGCGACTGGAAGGCAGACATATGCTGGAACTGACTGCAACATGAAAGTCAGTCGCTTATTTCTGCTTTACCTACATTACTTACATACTTAAATTAAACAATACATAGCATTTAGTACTCAAGTACTTTTGAGTTATTTGAATTGAATCCATTTATCTCACATCTTTAGTTTCTGGTTACTATTACAGTTGATACAATACACTTTTATAAATACAGCACATTGTCAAAGATTAAACCAGTGGATTCTTACAATCTTACAAAGAGCAGTGTGTCATCATGGTCATCATTAGATTTCTATGAATTGTTAACAATTCCACCAAATAATGATTTCTCCCTCTAAACTTTCAACTTACTCAACATCTCACCATAAACCAGAAGATTGTGGATAAAAAATCCAGATTTGTGTTCCAGAACTTGATTTTTTTCTTTCCTCTCCCATTAATCATCTGTGGACCCCTCACATTCATCTGTATACTGTAGTGCATCCCTACCAACTAGCTCCACCTGCAGCAGCTACAACAGCACAATGCTGCACTGCTTCAGTATCAATCATCAAATGATGATTTATAGTAATATGTCAGTCAGAGGAGCCAAACTAGTACTTTTACACTCAAAAGAAGTTATGTCAAAAACGTTGACATTTTAATTACATATTAAAGTTCCATGTAACTTTATTACATGAATCCAAAAGGGTCACATTGATAAGGTGTTTTATGTTGAGTAAATGTGAATAAATCAAATAACTTGAGAGTGATTTGATAAATTAAGTTAAACGTATACATAAATATATAAATTAAACAAACAATTTATTTAATCAAATCACTATCAAGTCATTTGATTAATTCACACTAAGTCAACATTATAGAAAACACTTCACTACTTAAATACTTTAACCATATATTTGCTGCTAAGTGGGATTTTTCATTCAGAACCTCTATAATAGAGTAATAGGGTGTTTTTACATTAGTGCATTGGTACCGTTACTTAAGTAAAAGCTCCACCTCTGAGTTAACACAGTGTGTTTATACTGTTGTTTTATTCAGCGGACTCTGTTTTGCCCTCTGGCTTGGTTAACATTTGGAAGTGAATATAAATGTATAATATTGAGTGTGTACCGTCCGTACATGGACTCGTTTCACCTTGGTCTCAGAGTTCACGTCCACTGCCGATCTCATTAGTTCTCCCGGTCCCTCCTGACATTCAGCTTTTTCCTGTTGAAGAGGCAGCTGACTCATCGGACCATCTGTCTGTCTATCCAGTCTTACTTCCACCACCCTGCAGGGGAAGAATTATTGATGGTAAGCTTTCGCTTACAGCCACATCCAAATTCAAATGACTAACTGCTGATGCCAACAGACTAACAGAGAAGGGAAGTGACATCTATGTCGTCTTTACTTTTTGAAATGTACAGGGGACAAATACAAAAATCACAACCATTCCCTTACAGTGGAACGCAAATATGTGAATGAATCATGTATGTCCTTCCACACCATGATTCAACAGAAGACAAATTCATGGACTGCCAGGTCTTTATAATTCAGTGCAGTCTTTGCCGTGAGACATCAGCAACTATGTGGGAGATATCTTTCATTTTATTATGAATGTTAAAAGGATAATCTTCACAGAGAAAAACTAAAAAAGGTTGTTGTTGTTGTCTCTGCTAGTTGCCCCTCTCGCTCTCTCCTTGTTCACTCTTCAATTTTTAGGAGCTCTTCATCCGTATACTCCGGCTGAAACAAGTAGGGACAGCCATTGAAGTCAAATGCTACATCATCATCAAGATTCAGCCATAGTAGTTTATCTCAGGAAAGTCCAAACTCCTCTCTCCAACTCTCACCCAAGTCTCACGAGACTAGAGAGTGTGACTTCTATTGAGCGAGATGTGGAATGTTGTCAAACTCTTAGCAAGGACACAGAATAGCTGTTCAAGCCGTTTATTGGCAGTAATTTTGCCCCAAAAATATTGGCCCCATAAAATTACACTGTAGCCCCTGCCACCATGCAAGCAGAGATGATCTACTGGATCGATTTCAAACATTTTTAGAAGGACAATTTTATTTACACTCATATTTATAATCATAAAGCAGAGGTTGAAAAATACTGGAAATCCTATTTAACAATGTAACTTGTGACCATTTAAAGGAGCCGGACCACTAGTTTGGAAACCAGTAGGACATGCATCAGTGTTAAAAAGCTTATGTCATATGTAATAATATTTTGGTTGCAAGGGCTGATTTTGTGTTTTTAATAATCTTGATTCATTTTACTTCTAATACTTCTGTAGGCCTACTCATATAAATACAGCCAATTTACTTTACATTGTTCTACTGGTACATTTACTTCTTCACTGTCCCTCTCTGTCTCGCCCCTTGTTTCCCGAGAACTACTGCAACCTAACTAGTGAAGGAACAAAATGCCACAAACAAAACATTATCACCCTGATTTGTCCGGTGGGATGTTGTGATTAAAAAGGTTCAGGGACGAGGGCTTAACCTTCAAGTCTCCATCTTTGTTCTTTCTCAGTGTTGTAATGGATTAAACTGTGTGACTGAGAGAGTCATTAGATCAACTTTCATGGCAGGTTCCATAGCACCAGCGTCCAAGTTTTTTTGTTTTGCGTGTACCACATCCTTCAGCTTACCCCAAACAAAGTGCCAGGGGCTCGAGATGCTGTTAAAGTGACGGATTGGAGATTTAAAGCCTCTGTAATGATCTCTAGTGGTGAGGATTATGTAAGGAGAGTGTGTCGTGTAGATGGATAGTGGATGTCTCTGGTTTGTGTATGCGAACACCGGGGGGAGTAAGGGGGAACATTCAAATGGGACAGGAATGGGTGCATGCACGTGTAATTGTGTACAGATATGTATGTGTAAGTGTACGCTTGTATATGTGCACTTGTCGGTGTAAGTCACCCTGCTGCTATCTCTCTGAAAGCACTTTGCTGACACAGTCCAGCAGCCCTGTAAAGAGCTCCTGTTTAATGTCCGCTGTCCCTCTGTTCCTGGGAATTATGTAAGGAAACACCGGGACCTCATTTATGTTCTCGGACTTTATCCTGGATTTCAGTGTGCAATCATTTCAGCAACTGTGATGACAAAAAAGAAGGCATTACAATATCAAGTGGATGTTGCTTGGATGTATTTTTAGCTTTTGAAAGGTGATTAGATATGAATAAAAAACTTGATTCGTCCTAAACATAGCAAAACAAGATTGCGGCTCATGAGCTCTTTGGGAATATGCTCTTCGGTTGAGAGTGTGGGAAGAGAACAGATCAAAGCGGAGCAGAAGTCTTTTAAACTGCCTTTTGTTGATGTGGTAGCTATCGTTGTAATTGAAGTCAGTTGGTTGCCATCACATTATGAGTTTCTTTGAAATTAAACCATAACCTCGGGACTGATTTAGGCTGTGGGCTTGAAAGCGAACATTTTATCAATGAAATCCATTGTGTATAAACCCACCAAAGGAGAGAAATGGTGCGATGTAAAGTCTGAGCTGCAGTGACATCACAGCCAAAACAATAGACTGTCTCCCTCTGAGATGGTCAATAATTTATAAAGATAATTTTTAGGAGGGAGTAGCTTAAAGGCATAGTTCACCCAAAAAATTAAATTCACTCATTATCTATTCACCACTATGCCGATGGAGCGGTGCAGTGAAGTGTTTGAGTCCACAAAACACTTCTGGAGATCCTGGGGTAAACAGTGTTGCAGCCAAATCAAATACAAAGTAAATGGTGACCACTTCTTCAAACGTATGAAAACAACTGAAAAAAAACATATAATGTCTCCATACTGCTCCTGTGGTGTCATCCAAGCGTCGAACTATCCCTTTAAGCACATTGATATTTCACATCAGTCGCGCAGTTATAATTATCAATAATGTCAAATTGTATATTGTTTTAAAGCAGTGTAGTGTAAAAACATTCATAAATCAATGGGATGTCTTCATACATCATATTCACAGTATGTAGTGTAAGTGCCTGCTGGACACATCTAGAATCAGGTTGCTTTAAAGGGCATGTCAGGTTGAATATGCCATATTTGTACAATGCATCACTTCAATGCCATTTGAAGTCCATATGACACCATGAAGGTCACATAAGAGGATTGACTAAGATAAGCATTGTGAAAATGTCTACTTCCATATACAGCGTAAATATTGTGATGTACTTTTAAAGTCCATCCACATATTAAAACTGTGAGACAATGAACATGAATGAAGCTGCTGAATATTACTGTCACGAGTTGTCCATGTGACGACGGAAGGTACAGCATCTCTGGGAGCCCACACATTGTTTGGGATCTGGCACGTTGCTCTGTTTATATTTAGTTTCCTGCTCCCTGAACAGGTTGCGTGTCGCTGTCTGGTCTTTACACTGTGTGTGTGTGTGGAGGTGGAATTTCTCTCTTTTCCAGCACAAATTATTATATTTTGCCACTGCCTGCATGAGCTTCCTTCAGTTTATTCTTCAGTCGCCAAAAAAGATCTTTTTCACATCCTCTGTACATAAAACTGTCTTACATGTTTTCCTGTGCATGACATAATATGAATGTCATGTGTATACATGATATAAAATTGTTCTATGTCTATTTATGCTTAAATGCTTATTTAATTTTTTTCTTTCTTTCTGTCTTTCTTTCACACATAATACCACTGGTCTGAAACATGTTTGAATTTCAGGGCGCACACAGTGGTGATCCAGTCCCTGATTTTTAGAAGACACAGTGGATAATTTATGTATCCAGTCAATCAGAGTATAATGATTCACATCACTCAAAACTACGGGGGGGCAGTAAAATTAATGATATAATTTAAATGCTGCAACACAGTGGTTCGGTCCTGCATCAATGTCATCCTGAGAGAAAAATTGGATTTCAATAGGGGAGACTCATTCCCAAAAATTAGCGTAAGGTCCGATGTGTGACAAGCATCACAGTTAGATCCCTTTATTGTGAGATATACTGTATGTCAGTCAATTACTGTGGCCTGCTATGGTAGTGACTGGAAATAATGTGTCTACATAACCTGAAAACTTTCACAGTTTAAAGTGATGAAACACACACAGTCCTAAAGCTAACTTTAGCCACTAAATGCTATAGTTTTGTTTGAGGAATCATATGTTGTTAGCTCCAACTATAGTCTGTAAATTAAGATGGACAACGTGTCTCCACTTCCTCCCACTGTGCTGAAAGCTAGTATATTTCAGATATGAATGCTGACATCATGCACGTTTGGAGCTAAAGTCTGCAGTTACAACAAGGGGATAGAGCCATGGTTCAAGGTCTTGATGATACACACGCTCGAGCAATCAGCATTTTCTGCTTAAAATATGTATTTAAATTACATATGAAATTTTCATGTAACTTTATTACATAAGGTCAATGTAAAGGGTCACATTTAATTAAATAAAGTTACACTTAAACATATATTTTACATACATAACTTTACTTAATCAAATCTAATTCAAGTTATGATGATCATTAAATGTGACTCTTTACATTGAACTTATAAAGTCAATAAAGGTACCTTAAAATGTTATCGGCCTATGTAATCTCATAAATAAAGTTGGTATTTTAGGCAAAAAAATGTATTGTGAATTAGGAGTCAGTCTCAGCTGTAATAACTTCACCCCATTTTCATCACATCAAATAAATGATTAATACACGACTCAGCATAAAAATGCGAAACACTGGAACATACATCAGTGTGATAAGTGTTCGGAATAAGACTTTTCATCACTAGCGACCTCGCAACAGAAGTAGGAATTTAACTATCAGATTGAGATCACAAAAGTAGGTGATACTGTTAACTGTTGTGTAACTCTGTGACATGTGAAGTACTTGTGAGGTTTAGCGTTAGTGTGTGATGTACACTTTACTTAAAGCTCATTGTGTGTGATCTCATGTAATAGCCACAGTATATGGTATATAGCTTGCGTGTGTGAGTATGAAGAGACAGGGACTGTGAATAAGTGGAGCTTGAGCAGCTACAGCCAGACACCCCCTGAACTCAGTGTCATGCCACTGAAGGCCAGCCAACTGACCTGTCTGTCTGTCTGTCTGTCTGTCTGTCTGTCTGTCTGTGTGTGTGTGTGTGTGTGTGTGTGTGTGTGTGTGTGTGTGTGTGTGTGTGTGTGTGTGTGTGTGTGTGCTGCCGGTCAAGGAGGGTGCCTGGGAGGACTGGTGTTTGATTGGCGCGTGCCACCGAGATCTGCTCCTTCCTGTTAGTGTACGCATCACTTCCTCTCACCCTGCCCTGAGCTACTGCCTTGCCGTCTCACAATCACTCTGACACGATTCTCCCTCTCCTTCTCCTTCTCCCTCTCTCTCTCTCTCTCTCTCTCTCTCTCTCTCTCTCTCTCTCTCTCTCTCTCTCTCTCTCTCTCTTCCTGTCCTCTCGTGACTTACTGTACTCGGTACGTTGTATTATTGTTGTCGTACCTTTCACTCTTGATTTAAACACTTCCTGTATACCTTTTCACACTACAAATGTTTTACTTCGTCCACCTTCACGCTCTCTTTCTCGTTATTTTCCTTTCTTTTCATTTAAGTTCCACTATTGTCTTGCTCCCCTGTCTCTGTCAATTTGTCTTTCCCTGCTCTCCCTCAGAAGGCCACTTTTGTTTTAACAACTCGACAGCCAGTTCTTCACCCCCGACGAAGCATTTCTTCACCTCTCACTCGCTGAATCTCCCCATCGACCCCTCCGATTCCTCCCTCTCCCTCCCAAACTGCTTTTACTTTCCATATATGCTTTGTTATCAATCCTAAAGCAACCCCCTTGTCCTCCTCCCCCTCTTCCTCTTCCCTTTCCTCTCCTCCTCCTCCTCCTCCTCCTCAGCTGCTCTCCCTGAAGACAGAGCAGAGGCAGCCAGGCAGAACAGCCAGCATGTTCCCATGTTCTCTTACTCCAGCTCTGTGGATGCAGTAGCCCTCTTAAACCTCTCAGTATCCGTCTTCATCACCCCACTTTTTCTCCTCCATACTTTCCCCAGCACACATCAGGTTCATTTTGGCTTCCTCCCCCCTCTTTCTTACTTTTTAAATTCTTCAGTCCTCCTACTCCCCTCATTTCCCATTCATCTTCACTAGCCTTCTCCCCTGTCTCCTCGCTCTGTGCATCTCCCCTCCTTTCCCTCCAGGCTTTATCTGTGGTCTTTGCATCTCTCTCCCATCTTCTCCCATCCCTGCTAAACATTGCCAGAGGCCATTCTTGTCTCTCATCCTCGAGCCTTCTTCTCTGCTCTCATTCCCCTCCCTCTGTTTCCACCGTTAACAGAATGGTTCCTCTGCCTTTTCCCCTCTTTCTCTGTGTCCTTGTTCTCCTCCTGCTCAGCATCGACTCAACTCTCCTCCACTCCTCCTCTTTCCCCCAGCACAGTTTTTATTTACTCCTTGATTCTCATCATCTCCTCCCTCCTTTCTCGTGCAGTTTCTATCAGTGTCACATATGGGTTCATGTTTATGGTAATGACTCTCTTGCCTCTTTGCTTTGCCCAAAGCCCTGTCACATCACGTACAGCAGCATTTTGAGGGGCAGTGACTCGGTTCAAAAAAGAAATGAAACATGTTCATTTAAATAAAAGACACAGTGACAAAAAATATTGTAGTGTGCAGGAACTGGCTTCTAAATAATTCTGTCATTGGGATTCAGTTGTTGGCTGCTTGATAATTTGAAGAATTCAGTTTCCTCTCTCAGCTTTTTGTTTCTCTGCCTCTTTGAGGTCACAGTAAACTATGATGGGCCAACAGAGACAGTATTCGGAATTACATATAAGCCCATGAAACCACTGAGGGCCCTGACAGAAAAAGGCTCCATCACATTTGGTCTTCAGCCGGGACAATGGAATTGTGAACAGGGTGTACACTGAGGACCTCAGGTTACAACCAGAAACATATGATGTCTAAAGATCCAAAATGTACTTAGGTGCATGTCCAGAACGGGTCTTAAAAGTCATCCATACATTTTTTAAATCAGTTTTAAAAGTTACTGAAAGCCAATGAAGAGTCTAAGTAACATGTTCTCTTTTAGCAGATTTGGTGAGGTGTCTGGCTGCTGCGTTTTGGACGAGTTGTAATTCACATAGACTCTGTTGTCTAAGGCAGGTGAGGCGAGAATTGCATATGGTTGAATGCACTTATTGTAAATCCCTTTGGATAAAAGCGTCAGCTAAATGATATGTAATGTAATGTGATGCAATGTAACAACAGCAGCAACATCAGTAACACAACAGCTAAAAATGAGAGTTTATTATTTGGTCCAGAGCTGCTCTCAAACCAAATAGTTTTGTCACTGTATCTCATTATGTCTCTGATATACAGTCGTGGTAATGCTTGTTGCATAGTTGCGTCACCTGCCAGATTATTTATGAACCTGTTGCCCCTGAACTGAAACCTGCGTCAACAGACGCACGGCTATAGAACATGGACACAAAAATAATACACTTAGTATTATCTGCTTATAAGTTCACCTCCATGAATAGACATTTCATCTATATGAGGATTTCTCAAGAGAGTAAACTCTGTCTATAGATGAGATGCGGACTCAAACCACCTGAACCATGAACTGAGGTCCTGCTTCTATTATTATGAGGATGTGTCGATTAATGATGATGCACACAAGGTCTTTCATTAGCAGTAGGAGAGTATTGATCCTTATGAGACAAGGGCGGATTTAGGTAATGACAGGGGTGTTTCAGATGATAGTGGTGGTAATGGATATGATGATGAGGGAGAGTGGTGGCTGTGGTGGCTGGTCATAAAGGCGGAGCAGTAATGATGATGCTTTAGGTGGCGGCTTGGTGTGAGGAAGATGATGATGTTCTATGAAAGTGTGTGTCTACATTCTATGGTAAGATTGCATACCACAGAAGTAAAGGTGATGGTAATGGTTAAGGATAAGAGGACAATAATGGTAAATATGAATACTGTGTGTGTGTGTGTTTCAGGAAGTGATGCCAAGCAGCCAGCCATCTGTCGGCAGATTAATCCTGGCTGTGCTTAGAGATATTACCGGCTGGCTTATCGCTGTGGCAACAAGCCTTCAATCCCAGTCCAGCGCAGCCACCATGTGACCTTGGCGAGGAAGGTGGGTGGGGGTTGGACGCACACACACACACACGCACACACACACAAAAATATGGGTGCACACAGACACCATTCACAGACCATATCACAGAAAGGTTTAGTAATATGGTGAATTCATACTTATAGTGTATTGTGTTATCTTAGAGACACTGTATATGCATAGACTCTGCATTCATTGGGAGGGGGGGGGGGTTAATAGAGGATATGACTGGGCGTGCACACACACACACACACACACACACACACACACACACACACACACACACACACACACACACACATACTTCCTCCCCTCTCATAAAGGTCTAAAGGTTTTAATCCTGCTGAAAGGTTTCAGTGGCACCTATGAGTTCAGAAATGTCATTACACCAACCAACTGGGCTACAGCTTTCTGCAAATACTGTTTTCAGTCTGCTATATATAGACTGTGTGTTAGCCACCTTTGTTTGGTTCCCTTCACACCACTGAATGCTTTTTTGTCGCCAAAATCACATCACTCCCACATGTTTCAGATATCCACCCCGTTTTCTACACACACACACACACACACACACACACACACACACACACACACACACACACACACACACACACACACAACATCACATTGTACAGGAAACGGTGCACACACATGTTTACAGGTCATAAATCCTCAGGCACAAGGCCAGTTCAGGCTTGATGTAACATTCAAGGTTTTATTCAGTCTTTACATACAGTACACCAGTCAGAAATATACAGTGAACCTTCAATGAAGGTTCGTCAGGTACGCCATAAAATCTGCAGTCCAAAGCCACAGATTTTCAAATGATGGTTACAAAGCGTAAGCGCACGTGAGTGTCTCGTTCAGCGTTCCTGTTTTCAGTCCACGTTTTACATCTGTGCAGATGACACAGATGGCTGTAGAAGTTCCTGGGGCGAAGGTTTCTAACTATTTTCCCTTTCATTGATCACTGCTACAGGATGCCAAATATTGGCTAAACTTGACATTGCTCCCCCGCTCCCCTGACACGGCCACCATTCAGGTTTCATCACTCTCTCTGCGGTGGCCAGCATTTCACACAGTTCACAGACTAATGACGTACAGGTGATGTGGTCTAAGCTCAGGAGAAGTGGACAGATATAGGAGGTTCACCTGGGTTAAAGTCTTAAGTTTAACTTAATACCTTGTTAAACAATTTAAACTCTATAATTTAATAATCTGGATTTACTGAATTTAAGAGCAACAAACAATTTCTATTTCTCACATCCACAACCTCACTGCCGGTAGGTGCTGGCAGTGCTGGCGAGAGAGGTGCATGGAGGCCGTTTGGTCAAATATGAATGATGGTTTAAAATCCACTCCGCCTGGATCTGCCACTCAGCATAATTAGACAAAGTAATCACAACTGATATCATGACAGATTAGTGTGAGGTTAAGAGGTCCTCTGCTGAAACCTGAAATGGTTATAATAATCTACCCCATGGGACAGCAGCACCAGTATCAGACGGCGCTGCGGTTGGAGGAGGGAGGGAGGGAGGGAGGGAGCACTTCTTTTCAGAATAAAATGAAAATTGAGGCTGAACATCTGGATAAAAGGAGCTTTATATCTTACATTTTCTCATTCGATTAAACACATTAAAAAGGTTTTTATTTGGAACAAGATGTCTAATTTTCAAATTAAAAAAAATAAAATAAACATATCACCTAATTGACCACATTTCAGTGTGGTTAATCTTGGCCCATGAGTGCACATTGTACTCTTTACAAGTTAAGTCAAGTTTCAATTATTTTTTTCCAATTATATTTTACAAATTATGGCTTTTTTTAGGTCGTAATAAATCAGAAGCCCTTAAATGTGCAGTATAAGAGGGGCGCTTCCAAAACAACCACCAACCAGCCCTTAGGATTGGCTACATATGCGATTACTAAGTTAATCTAAGGTCCCTCTGGTGGCAGTATAAAGAGCAATGTAGTCATTCAGTGAGTGAAACAGCTCAGTTACATTTTGCAGTCCTGAGGAACCGAATTGTTTGCTACTGGATTTCATTATAAAGTTTGTGGAGAGCTTGATGACAATGATATCATTACCTGATATAGGCTTCAGTGGACATTTGTTAATAACAGTCACGAGTAACAGCTTGATTTTTTTTAAGGACATCTGCTTTGCTACCTGTCCTCTGGTGTGTGGCAACATCGTGTGCTGGAGACAAGGGAATGTGTCTGAATTCATGTCTTTTGTAAAGAGTCCGGCCTCAGTAGCACCAACTGGTAAATAATCAGGCTTGTAGACTATTTCTTGAGCGGGGTTTACAGTACAAGGTTGGATGGTGAATGAAACGTCTCTCTGACATGATGTCATACCATTTTTATAAAAGTGTCCATGTGTTAACACAAGAAACTGGATTTTTTATTCACTAGAAAAGATTGGTGTAACATATCAGCAATGTTGTCTTTCCTGAGTCTGCTGTCAGTGTACTGCACCCCGATTAGACGCCTGGAAGGAGCTTCACAGAGGATTTATCGTATTTACACTCTAAAAAGTTGTAGGTTGTAAATTTGACGTTGTGCTGGGGACTAAACCCTGGAATGTTCTGGTGTGTGACATCTCACGGTGCGAGCCTTTAACCTGTTATATTCCTGTGTACCCTGTGTTTTACAGTAGTTCATTTGACTGATTTGCTCATAGATCAAAAGACGTCTTCTACAGAAAGATTATAAAGGTATATATATATATATTCATGTGCAAATTTCTTAATGTAGAGGATGGACTGTGTGTAGTGTTTTTCAAAAATTTCTTGGGAGTAGAAACTGATGCCTTGTCTATACTATTGCAGATATTTTTTTTTGAATGGCTATTTCCCCTTCTGTTTCTGAAAAAATCTCTGTCCACACGACTTTTGTTTTACAAAACACGAGAACACAAAAATGAGCACAAATCCTGAAACAAGCATGGCGCGCTAGTGGGCAGTGATAAAGTGAAGGAAAGTAAACTTGTATTAGACCTAGCAGTGCCAACCAAGCACAGAGAAACTGGTGTATAGCCGCCATTCGTGTAGTTGTTTCTGGCGCAAGTTCACTACACAAAGCAACAGTGGGCATGTGCGAACTAGGCTGTGACGTAATCTTTTACCACTTGCTCTGTTTTAGTGAAACAAAATTCTGTTTGCGTGTGGACGAGAGGCTCAAACGCAGAGGGAAAAGTTTGTTTTGCAAAATATCCACATTTGTGTGGACCGGACGTACGGCTGATACTGTTATAAGTAGTATTAACATCACTGAGTTGGTATTGTCTGCCTGGCTCTGTACCGTCTGAAGAACTGGTTAATTATTATACACACTTTGCATCAAGACATAATAGCTTTGCTCCATAGTTTGGACTACAAAAGTCTTTCTTTAAAGATTCTGTTGAAGAAAACATAGAAACATGCTTATTCTAGCCATTACACATGCAGTTAAAAAATCTTTTTAAATGAATGAAATTTTGTATATCACTTTGGCAAGGGAGGAAATATAACATATTTTCTGCTATTCTTATATTTGAATACTCTACCCTTGATTTTATACATTGAAAAAAACTTTTTGTTCCTTTACATAGAAAAAAACATCTTTCTTTTTTTTTTGATATGTCACTTCACAAAAAGAGCAACAGACAACAAAATTAATCCACAAGTCAAAAAAATAAAGCAAATGAATAAAAGACAAGTTGCATAATTCATTTCACATTGACAAATACAAAAGCAGACGGTAGTGGAGAGTAGTGGAGTGTTGGGATATCTGGTGCCTGATTTTACTTTGGAGAAAGGTTCAGCCACTTCCTGTGGAGCTGTAGAAGTTGTGAGTCACTAATGAACGCTGGATCAATGGAAACCAAAGAAAACCAGGACACATTTACGGCCTCACACAGTTTCTGTTTGTGTTTCTGACCCGAATGAAACCACACATAGGAATAGTGAAGAGCAGTGAACCTCAAACTCCTCCTGTTACATTCAAGTTCCTAGAATTAATGTATGTTGGACACGTGTGTGTGTGTACGATTCACTGAAAACAGTGCTCACACCAGCATTGACCTGTGCTCTGTGGAGATTAGATCAGTGCTGTTCTGCACAGTGACTCCAGAAGGAGTTTCGTATACTAAGGACATCAGCTTGGCCTTTAAGCTCAAGGTCAGGCGCTTTAAGCCTTCGCTAGGAGCACAAGCTCCCAACAACTGAGGGAAGCCAAGACTCTGCCGCTATTATTAGGCATTCTGGCGTGTCCTGACAGCGTATTTGTCCTTCCAAGCGCCTACTGTAGACTGCACGGTTTGCATTGAGCCCCATAGAGATCCTCAGAGGAGTCTAAATCTGGGGATAATCACCTGTAAGAATCACAGAGATTATGTCAGTGGGAGTGAATGGAGAAACAGAGAGTTGGGAGGAGTGTGTGTGTGTGTGTGTGTGTGTGTGTGTGTGGGGGGGGGGGGGGGGGGGGGGGGGGGGTCCTTCTGCTACATAAACTGGTGCTTAAACACCTTCTGTGGCTCTGTGCTTTCAGTATTACTTATTGTCATGTCACTGTATCTTCAGTGCAGCCACAGAGGAACCTGACGACACACTTTTCTTCTAAAAATAACACAAAATACAGAGAGAAAGATTATAAAGATTTTACATCCAGTAAATAAAAGGGAACTGCTCTTTAAATATATATAACTATTGATTCATTTGTTGTTAAGAGAATTTAACCTAGTCAGTAAGTAAGTGTCTCCTGGGTGACACTGATGCAATACCTTTTTTATTTGCCTCCATTTTTTAAAATGCATTGGTGGAAATGTAGGAAGTACAAAAACATAAGGCAAGTTGAGAGGAATGGAACAAGGAGTTCAACTACAAATCTTTTTACAAGGAGGGTTTCTTTATATTAAGTAGCAGACGAGGAACTTCTGAAGCTGCAGTTAAACAAGTTTCTCATGAAGATAATGTGTTTCATCAAAGCGTAGAGATTGCGTAGCATTAGTGCATGTGTAAGAATCAAACATGTGGCAATGCTAAGCTGCTGCAGTGTTGAGCTACGTATATAAGGTTCGCAGTGGTGAATGAGATTCTCAGCTGGCACAGCTAAATGCTCTGACCTATGGCAGTGTGTTTAGACCAGGTATAAGAAGCATTAGTGGGAGTTTCCTCTGCCGATGACTGATGTCACTGTACATCAACCCCATCATTTCTTTGACTCTGCATCAGACTCAATGATTTATAACAGACAAGATCTGGGTTTAGAGAGAGCTGTTTTGTGCTTGCCTCTTCTTGTCTTGACAGTAGTATGCTGGTCCATTGTGTGCGTGTGCGTGTGTGTGTGTGTGTGTGTGTGTGTGTGTGTGTGTGTGTGTGTGTGTGTGTGTGTGTGTGTGTGTGTGTGTGTGCGTGCGTGCGTGCGTGCGTGCGTGCGTGTGTGTGTGTGTCCATATCAGCTATAGAATTTCTTTTAAGGGTACCACCCACAGTCCACTGTCCCTATATGTGATTTCACTGCAGCCTCACTTTTGGGTTGTTCTTAGTGAGTCCATGAACGTGGCCTTTATCCCAAAGTGAGTTCCTTCAGTCCACCACTCTGCCACTCGTCTGCATTATTCAAGGTGCAGCACTCTCGATCATCATTATCTTTTTCTACTTCTTTCATGTCATTCTTTTACTTTTCTCTTACAAGGCATGCATTCTGAAAATCCAGTCAGGAAGAAATGCAAAATGAAAACCACTGAGAAGGAAAAAAAAACCCGTCCAGAGAGAATAAAGTACTCATTGGTTACACAGCTTCATCGAGAAACATTGCTCCGTGTAAACATGCCTTTTTCAAAACGGCTCACAGGCTTTAATTGCCAGAAGCCGTGCAGCTGATTTGGAAGAAAAGCAAGTCTCTCTGTAGGAAACGCTCGGCTGCGTTGCTCTGCATTCTGCAGTGGATTCACAACTGCTCTTAAGGTTGCCA
The DNA here is from genome assembly GCF_009819705.1 of Hippoglossus hippoglossus. Classification (NCBI taxonomy): domain Eukaryota; kingdom Metazoa; phylum Chordata; class Actinopteri; order Pleuronectiformes; family Pleuronectidae; genus Hippoglossus; species Hippoglossus hippoglossus. Next base: position 25,243,374 of record NC_047163.1, on the reverse strand, counting down.
AGATTGTTGTAAAGAAAATAAAAATCAGCTGCACAGCCTCAAAATGCTTCAAAACAAAGCTCACAACTCGTCCCTTCCCACCCGTACATGTCATTAATCAGTTCCATCGGTGAAAAACGCTTTAAACTAAACAAAAAATGGAAAAAAAGACAAATAGTTTTTACATACGAAAAAACAGCAACATGATGTCCCAACCAACCCCCCTGAAAAGATAAATAAATCTATTTGGATATACTCTATTTGGATAAATGGACAAATAATATTATCATGTTATACTCTATGCAACTCAAGGATGGCACCGTCGCTTTCTCAAAAAGAAAATCATGATTCATGGTGATAAACTTTATCAAATTTGTTTAAAGTTGTAATAAAGTCATCACTCTGCCTCCTCCACGAGCTCCCTTCTTCTTTCTGTCCCCCTCTCCGTTATCTCTCAACACACTGGAATGCTGGAAGGAGGGACGTTTGGTTTGTGCTTCGGGAGACACTGACGTTTACACTTTGTTTGTTCATTTGTTCGTTAGTTCCTCTCCAGAGTTTACGTAGCAAGAGTGCAGCGAGAGTCATTACTGTCACCCCAAGCCCCAGGGGACTATGTAGCTGCCAACCGTGGAGCAGGGAAAGTGAGAGATAGAGGAGAGGGAAGTGTTTATGGTTCTCGCTCTTGTTTGTGTTAAAATCATCTTTTGCCAAGAGACAAAACATAAACGTCGTCAGTCTTTTTCTCTTGGTTTTGGCTTGTGACAGTGTTCCAGCAGAGGTGAGGCTGACACTGATCAGAGGCAGCTCCGTCTGTCTTGGCTTCAGTTTTTACCTCGAGTCTCCAGCGAGGAGAGGAAGCAAAAGAGAAAAGTTCCCTCTCTTCCCTCCCTCCGCAGTTCTTTCATACGTTTTCCCAGAGTGTGATGCATCCCTCCTACTCTTTCTCACTCACTAATTCGCCTTCGATCTCCAGAGTCTGTCATGGCTTTGACAGTTCTTCCGTTCCTCTTTTAATGATGTTGCCGCTCGTCCTCTCTGTCCCACCCCTTGTCCTGTCCTCCCTTTTTCACTGAGGCTGACACAGTCCAGAAGAAAAGCACCATGGGATGCATCAAACACTGCCATTGTCTTCCAAAATCCCCAAATAACACTGAACAGCATCTCATCAGTCCTCCTCTCTCTTACCCTCTTCTTTCTCTTCTTTAAAGTCCTGCCCTCTTCAGCCTCTTGAGGATTGAATTCCTCCCATTAAAAGAAACGAGGGGCAGAGGAGAAGGTAATTAATTAAAAAGACAAAAGTAGAAAATGGAATAGCTCCCCAGGAGACCAAAATCATGTTCGTATGCAGAGAACTTTTTGTCCCCTCTTATGCTCAGTCATTTTCTTCTTCTTCGACTCTCTCCAGACCTACAGAGTCGTAGAGTCAGAGATTTGGTCTTCTCGCATTGTGTTTCATTCTACAGAGGAGAGGTCATCTTGTTTGACCTCCACACCGTCGCCATTAAATTAAAATCAAAATTAATTCATACTCTCTCGTGCACATTCATCCACTCCTCCTCGTTTTTTTTCTCTTCACGGTCACACGTAGGCTGATTCGCTGGACTGTGTGCGACCCAGGTTGGGTGGCTGGGACAAATGGGCCATGTCCTTCTTCCTGATTTCGCAGATAGACTTCCTGCGGGCCTGGACGCCCCTGATGGCCGCCTTGATCTTGCGCCAGCCCAGATGGTTGAGCTCAGCCAGGTTGAGCACCACGCAGATGCCACTCACCGCAAACATGAACACCAGGAAAACAGTTTTCTCCGTGGGCCGGGACACGTAGCACTCCACCTCCTTGAGACACGGATAGCGGTCGCACTCGAAAATCCCAGGCACGCTGAAGCCATAGAGGAAATACTGGCCCGCCAAGAAGCCGATCTCTAGCGCGTTTCTGAACACCACCTGAATGATGTAAAAGCGGGAGATCCCCTCTTGCCGGCGAACCTTAGAGCTCTTCCCATGGGTCAGGCCCCGCGGGGCATTGGGAATCTCCTTCACCTCCATGCAGTCAGGTTCTTCCTTCCCTCCTCCGCCATCGCCGCCATGCTGAACTAGAATTCCATTAATGTTGCGAAGCTTTCGCGCCCCGTCCCTTCCCCCATAGTCCCTTTCCATGATGGGATAGAGAAAGGAATAGCGCCGGTCTTTCTGCTTGGCCGACTGATGGACGGAGTAGGTGATGAAGCAGAGGCTGGGCGTGCACACCAGTATGATCTGGAAGACCCAGTAACGAATGTGGGAAATGGGGAAGGCTTTGTCGTAGCAGGCCTGGTTGCAGCCGGGCTGGAGAGTGTTACAGATGAACATTGTCTGCTCGTCCTCGTACACTGTCTCCCCAACGATGGCCACGATCAGGATACGGAAGATCACCACCACTGTCAGGAGGATCCTAGCGGAGGAAGACAGAGATAAATGGGGTTAATACACTCAGAGACATAAAGTAATTCACTGCATTAGGAAGGATGTGATGTCCTGATGTCCTTCCCACCAGAGGTTCTACAGATGTGCTGAATACGAAAGGACAGTGCAAGGAAGAGGGAACAGATGAAAGATTTGCAATCATATTTCAAGTATAAACAGCTTCGACACAAGAAAAGATGGACAAAAACCACAATAAGCAGTACTAAAAATATCTGTGTATAAATATACTCTGCACTATTTTTAAAATAGTGACAGGTTGCAGTGAGATAAATATAATTCAGTAGAAATACTGGGATCTGTGGACTGGCTCGACACAAGAAAGTACATCTAACGTGCTTTCATGTGTAAATTTTAGCTCGACAGTGCTGAACTTGAAGGGAGCAGAGAGCTTTGGAATCCAAAATAATGGAAGCTATAATTTCAATTTAACTTTATTGTTCCATTCAGTTTCATTTAACGTCCTCTGTCAGAGGGTATAAAGTGCTCCATAAAAAAGGAAGGTTTTTAGGCCGTTATGAGACAGGAGTCGAAGTACCAATCCATCTTTCGATTGAACTCATTGTGCCATGAGTGACCAAGCGAACAAGCTTGTTACCTCACAGGTAATGTGAACAGGGCGATGGCAGTAACAAAATGCCAGGTGAGAGTAAACAACACAGTAAAGAGGAAGCAGAAAACACTTCAGAGAGCTCATGTGCTGGGCCAGATCTGGTGGAGGGGCCAGGGCAACACTGGCACATGAAGTGCCCCTGTCCTGTCAGTAGTCTTAAGTTATCTTCTAACAATACTAACAATACAAATTAAATTTGTTAGGAACTTTTATTTTACGAGCACTTTTAAAGTTCCCAATGTCTTTGAGGGAACAATTTTCACAACATATTCAATGATGTGTGGCTTTGCTCCAAGCTATAGAGCTTAACAGTAAACTAGAAATGACTTTAATGTGCCCCTTACTGAATCAGGGATTGTACATAGATGTCGGACATATAATTGGCATCTCTGTGTAAATTGTGGCCCCTTTATGGCCCCTGATTTAGAAAAAACCTAGATCTGCTACTGCTTCTGTGACTGATTGGCGCTCCTCTGGCTTGCTAGTGTGATCACTGGTATGTCTGGGCCTTCATCATGAGAACATCAACAATACAACTGATCCATCCAACTTACATCCCTCAAATATTTTTATGAGAAAGCATCAAATCTTTAAACCCATGGTCTTATAATGAAAAGGGACAAAAAGCAGAGACTGTATGGGGAAGATGGACAAAAAGCAGGAGTAGTGAATAAGTAGAAGGGAAGTGGACATCACAACTTGCCTTCATGACACAACAGAGCAAGATGAGCAGGAAATTCAGGAGAAATCTGGTAAAGGACACAAAGTGTGGATGGAAAAAAGTCAGAATTGAGGTTAAGAGGAGGGGTTCGAAATTGAAATCACAGGGGGGAGCCTCAGGAAGGACTTTGAACTCCTTAATCAGAGAGAGAGAGAGAGAGAGAGAGAAGTGAAAGAGGCAGAGAAAAGAGGAGGAAAACGGTACTAATGATGGACCACCGTTAAAGTCACTACTCCTCCACAGAAGAGGACTACTCCAGAATCCATTTATCAGCCAAAGTAAGCACTCCAAAAAGAAGGACAGTTGGCTCATGGCCTGTTTTAGGTGACTCAGTATGCAATGTGTGTGTGTGTGTGTGTGTGTGTGTAGTTGTGAGTTTGGTTGTGTGTTTGGCGAGGGTGTTTACAGGTATAGGGAGAATTGGGATGACATGTCTCCTCCTCGACTAATTTTAGTCTCTTCTCCATCATTAGGCCCAGTTAACATGGCAACCTCCGTTAAGAATCACTTAAGTTGGAGCTGTGATTAATCTCCGCACACACACACACACACACACACACACACACACACACACACACACACACACACACACACACACACACACACACACACACACACACACACTGCCCCGCAGAGTAACCTCTCAGTTTGTGTCTCGGTTATGAACAATACACACGCATTGTCTGCTTTCAATGCCCTGCCCTAGCAACAGGTGTGACTGAGGTTATAACCTTAGTTGCAGATTGGTTGCTATTTCTGTGTGTGTGAGAGAGAGAGAGAGAGAGAGAGAGAGAGAGAGAGAGAGAGAGAGAGAGAGAGAGAGAGAGAGAGAGAGAGAGAGAGAGAGAGAGACTTATATTTGCTCTTTGGATGTGTGCATGTTATGTGCATCTATCCAAGCATATGCTTACGCGGGCTGACTTGGCATATCGGTACACTTAGTGTGTCTGTGTGCTGCATAATGTTCGACACACACGGTAGATGGACTACAGGTCTCTCCCCCCCCCCTCTCTGTTCTGTTTCCTCTCTTGCAGACATCTTTCTCTTTGTTCTTTTCTTACTATATTCATCCCTCATTCATTTTTCAGATCTGAGAACAGGCAAGCACTTCAGATAGCAAGCTCTCTGCTTTTTCTTCTCGTCTGTGCAAGCCTGTCGGCTGTCTCGCGCTGTAGTCTGTGACTGAACTACGTCTGAGACCAGGCTGCAGACTACTGACAGGACCGAACGTCGCTGTTAATCTGTTGATTGATTACTGCCTCCTAGTTCAGTCCCACAAATATGAGATAGCTCAAACTGATTTCTGCATAAGATCAACACTCACTAATCACCACCATTTATATTAATGATAATCCCATAAATAATTGTATGATAAATCACTGTCATTACTCCATGTGAATCCGGAGCGCGCGCCATTACTATAGCCCATCGAAACCTGACCTCATTACATTTATCATGGATTTATGGGTTTTATGTGCATACAAGTCAATAGACGGTGACATAATATAAAAATGGCTTGCAGGCAGTGCTGCTGGGCAGTACAGTATGAGGTACAATTCATTCCTGAGAAGTGGTCATTTTGCCGAACCCAGTCCATTAAAATTCAAAGAGATAAAGCACAGATACAACAGATTCATGATTAGAGTCTTTCAGACTTAAACAGTAAACCATAAATCAACCAGTTTTACATAATGCTGTCATGTTTGAGAGTTATTTGGCTTAGGCAGTAACATTTCAATGTATCATGGTCCACTCAGTTTTGAATAATGAACCTTCAGTTCATTAATATAGTAATATAGTAATATGTGTAAAAGACATCTATAGATGTTGTCAGTAATACATATGTTCATGCACGTGCACACACCTGTGCCTGACCCCATTATGCAGAGTAATCATACCTTTGTTAAAATAGGGAAATAGAAACTTCAAATATCACGTTTAGTCTCAGTCCCTCACTAACATGCATTTCTCTATAAAGGACATTTGTCATACGTGTTCACAGCAGCCACCTCAAACCTCCTCTTAGTCACATGTAACTCTCCCTCAGGATGAGTCTGGATTTATTAAATAGCATCAGAAAGAGATGGTAGCTGTCACTTGAATTTACCTCAGGCCACTCCTCTGTATTTCATAGAAAGAGTTATATTTGTTATGAAACAAACACAATAAGAAGTTCTGTATGGCTGAACACCACTGTAACCAGTGTATCTAAAAGGTAGCCTCCTTCTATACTGCACCAAAGACATCTGCAGCCAGATAATCATTAGATGGCGTTTGGTGGTGTGAATGTACCTCTCATCAAAACAACAGGTCACCAGTGGCAACCTCCAAAATGAAACCTGAAAGAGTTATTGCCAATCCGTCCACCTGGGATCAGCTGGGATGTGGAGTGAGAGCGAACGAAGGATGGAGGGAGGGAGGAATGACTGCAAAAAAAAAATGAAATGCTTTTGCCCTTGTAGTGACTCCATTAAGGAGCTTAGTAGGCAGAGAATTCACAATACCAGAGCGAGAGAGCATTGAGCTTAATGTCCGCATGTGTGCATGCAAACACACACGCAGATTTTACATGGCCACGCATGCACACATGCACGTTTGTGCAAATATCCATGCATCCCAGACAGTGAGTGGAGACTGAGTGAGTACAGAAAGAAGACATCAAATTGCTGTTTAAGATGAATTAGTTCCAGACAGGGATAAAAAGATTATGAAGTCACCAAAAAACCCCAGTGTGGCTGGGACATCTTCTCCTTAAATTAAAAGAGTAACCTGCCAGTGCTGGGATGGAGTGTGAGAGATGAAGGGGGGTAGTAAGGAAAACCAGCAATGAAGGAAAATCTCATCATAGAGAATGAATTATATAATAGCCTCCACACGCAAACCCACTGCTGTAATCTGTGGCTGGGCCATGGGAGGATTCTTGCATTAGGTTTTTTTGTGCTAATTCCATCGAATAGCTTTAGATTATCGTACCCCCCACACAGCATCCCCCACCTGTTCTTTCTCTTCCCTCTAGAGAATCTTTCTTTCTTCGCTTTTTTCTTTCAATCGCACCCCTAGGGCTCTTTGGCCCTACTTCCTCTTCTCTCTCTCCCTCTGAACTCCCCCCCCCCCCCTTCCCAATATACACACACACATCCGCTACCCCCACCCCCATCAGGAATAATCTCCAGATTGTGTCAGTACTTTTCTATGAAGAGCCTTGTTTCTCTGCGAACAGTCCCACAAGGCATTTAAACTGTCCGTGGTTTTAGTCTAATGCGGCTCGCTCGCTGCTGCCAAACACTCCTGTGGAACTGGTTCACCCGGCAACTGCATTTCAATTTTGACTTTTTATTTTGGCAAAAATGCCCCAAAAATAATAATCATCAATTGCAAACCTATGTTGTTTACTTATGCTTCAAAAACATACACATGGCAGAGATATTAGCACATATCCCAACACACACACACACACACCTTCTGCTCCCAGCAGACAATGTTTGTTGTTCCCTTTGACTAATATGTTGCCTGTGTTTCCACACAGGTATTGGTGATTATACAAAAACATTATCCTAGCACAATTCCAAAAATGCCTCCTCCTACAATCATGCCCCACCCACCATTTTTTTCTCCTGCTCTTCCTCAGTATCTGACAGTGGATATCTTGCATTAAAAGGGTGTTTTTCATTTTCAAAGCTATAATTATGGATGTGCAGTTAATTTTCAAAATGAAACGGGCACAGTAACGTAAAAAAAAAACATAAGTTCTGCATCTGACGTAAGAAATCCTGTTCAATCTAATACCTTCATATGCATTCACTTTAAAAATATGCACATGTATGCAGACACACACACACACACACACACACACACACATAGACAATACTGCTGCTCCCCCAGTGGTCTGCATTATTCAACTTCCAGAGAAATTAAAATCCCATGCACAGTGAGGCTCTCTTTTAATGAAACCTTGAACACTGTTTACATGGCATTTGGAGAGGGTGAGTTGAATAAAAATAGACGTAGAGGAGAGGTGGGAGTTGGATGTAGCTCAATAGGTAGAGCTGGTGTAGAGTGGGTTAGTGAGGCAAAGCATATGAAAATGAAGAGTAGACAGTATGTTGCTCCTCATGTGGTTAGAGAGAGGGACAGTGTTTGATCAGGAGATGGAATAGAAAAGCAAATAATTCAGACATTGTGGATGAAGAAGGTGAAAAAAGAGGAAATTAAACCAGGAAAAGGCATAAGAGTGTGTGGATAATGAGGAAGAGGAGGCAGAGGACAGGAAATAATTGGCCAGGTCTCGATGAGGAGCGTGAGTCTCGGAGAGATTGGGAGATGTGGTGATAAAAAGAAGAGGGGAGAGGAGAGGAAGAACAGCTGTGGTTCCTTTACCCAGAAAACACAACACAACCTCTCCCTCGCACCACCACCACCAACAACCTTTTTTTCCCCTCCCATCTCTCCTCCCTCCTTTCATTCTCCCCTCCACTCAACTCCCCCCTTCTAGTTACCACGGCAACAGGCGATGGGCAGAAAACGAGAGAGAAGGGTGCCGACTGGAAGCCAAGTTAACTGAAGAACAGCATATTTCTGCTGAGGAGGCGAGCAGATTTGTTGTTGCACCAGTTAAGATTGTGGCTTAGTCGCCTCAGTGAGCTTAATGCTTACTTTATGCAAAAAAAATCCTGAAGTAAAGTTCAGTGAAACAGCAAATTATGCCAAATAGGCCAACTATGTTATCCTGCTGTGTGGAAGCTGCTTAGAAGATAATTCAGTGAAGAAAAGTACATGAAGAAACGCAGGCTCGACTGTCGTTCCAACATCGCAGACAATGAAGGTTCCTTACCAAATGAGACACATAATCCATTTCAAAATCGATATCCAGCATCCCGTGATTTAATTTCTGCTGTAAACATAGCATTTTTGTGAGATGTTGAATTTCCTCTATTTCCTGATCGGAATCATCAATGATTAAGTAGAAAATGCAGCCCCTTGGCTGACCGGCTAATCCCTCTCAGAGCGTCACCTTTAGTCTCCATCAATACCTCCTCCTGATTTTCTCTGCACCTCTCCCCTCACCGCTTTTTCCTGCACGTCCATCACTGCTGCCGCTCCGTTTCTACTCTCACTTGCATCTCTAACCGGTATCTCTGTTTGAACTAACATGGACTAATTTTAGTTGAAGTTATAGAAATAAGTAACACAGTCAGTGTCAGGCTAAGATTAAAAAAATAAAAAGATTCTCAAACTGATTTTCTTATGATAGGGAGAGAGACTTTATCGGACTACATCTGCCTGGCCTCATAGTATAAAGTCTGTAGAAATCCAGGAGAAGTCGATGTGTGAACACAGCAGGGGGTCGCCCGCTGGATTCACAGCGAGCGAGTGTGGGGGTTTGAAAAAACTACAAAAAGAAAACAAATATCTCTGGGTGAAAAAGCAGTGTCATTAACATAGAAGACACTGAAGGAAGTGTGAGGAGACTTTGTGGAGATAAGAGCTGACGATGGTGTCTGTGTGTTGCGAACAAAAATCATGTGACCCAAGCAGCGGAGTTAGTACGTCACTTTCTGCCTCTGCCTGCTTCACCTGGCTGCTCCACCTCTCGCCTGAGGATTTGTTGCTGTTGCGAGCACGTCTGTGTAGAGTGTTGTGCATGTGTGAAAGGCAAACTGCGGGTAAACTCTGAGGCCAATTCTCTGGATTTTACCCGGAGGTCGTGTCTGAAAACGGCTTAATTAACACAACCAATCATTTCATTCGGTCCAAATAAAACAATTGGCTGGCGTACCTGTCAGTCACTTACCGACCTGCATGCACCTTGCTGAAGCAGAGACGATAGCCAGAGTAGCTTTGACAAGAGGGCTGATGGGATGGGGTAGGATGTTTTTCAAAGTGTAGCCTGCTCTTGGAAGCTTTTACAGGATTACCAACCCTAGCTTTAATGAATATATGCTACAGGCCCAAAGAAAATCTGAGAAACATTATGACTTCCGTTTTCTTCACAAGCAACACATAACCTCTTATCAGCAGTTTCACTCTCCTTAACCATTTGGAGTCTTAAGCTAGTGTGGCTGTTTTTGAATCCCTATGATTTTGCCTTTATATCTATTTCTCAGCACAACATTGCCTATTAGTACAGACAATACATTTTTCACTTTGACATATATATTGGACACATCACAGGATTTGAGCACCCTGCAGATTCCAAGGGTGTTAACAGTTTTTTAACTTAACCAAATCTTAACAATAGAAACAATAGATCTTAAAATGATTATATGAATCGTTTTTGTCAAGGTCATGTGCACCATTAGAGCCACTAAACTTTTATGCCTTGGTCATTTTCGCATTTCATTTAAATTTTCCCCCTTCTTTCTTTGTGTTTAGAGCTAGGGTTGTTTATCCTGGAAAGGCGAGTAAGAGCAGACTACACTTTGAAAAAATGCAACGGATACACCCCACCCCCTCCCATCGGCCCTCTCATCAGAGCTACATGCCCAAAACACATGAACATGCACTGATAACTGCTAGAAGCTGATTTTGGCTATCGTCTCTGCTTCAGTATGTCTCTCCGGCTGCAAAGTAACAACTTTAATTTGAAAACTGCAAAATAAAACATATATCAGAAGAGCAACACACACGTGGTCAATTTATATACACACCTTTCTTAAAATAAAAAATTACCTGCAGTACAAGACATTTTTTAGAATATAGGAAAAGATGGTGAATGTCCCTTGTATGTTTGAAGGTCTCCTGCACAATTTAATTTACCAACTAACTGTAGATGTTAGCAGGTGTTAGTGGCGGCCAGTGGATGTTAGGGGCATAACCTCAGTTGTGTGCCTTAGCGTCATCAAGTGTTTTGGCCGAACTTGAGGGTATGCTGAGGCTTAAGTGAATCTGACTGGCCACTGGCTTGTATGGCAGTACTATGAAAGCCATGTAGTAGTAGTAATGTTTTGTCATTAGTGTTAGCAGAGCTTTGGGGAAAATCCCTCCTCAGTCCGTCCTTCTCTTTGTTTACACCAATCTTTATCCTGCTTCTCCTCCTACGATTTTTTTCCTTTTTCTTTTGCTCCTGTTTGTCTTAAGGGCGTCAGTTGGTAACCTGAACACAACATACAAGCATCTGACAACTCTAATTCTGTCACATCAAATACAAACTGACCCTTATCGCTCGCTCTCTCTCTCTCAGTGTTGCTTTGCCAGGGTTTATCAATAGCTAGTTCACTGCAGGTCACCATGCAGGCACCAGACTCACACAAGAGCCCTGACACACACACACACACACACACACACACACACACACACACACACACACACACACACACACACACACACACACACACACACACACACACACACACACACACACGCACACACACACACAGAAGGGACATTCCGGTGCTTTAGGCGAGTGAGAGAGGGAGTGAGGGGGCTGCGTTCTTCCCTACCGACAGACCTTTATCCTGCATGGCCACCCATGTCCAAACACACAAGTGCACATTGACACACACACACACACACACACACACACACACACACACACACACACACACACACACACACACACACACACACACACACACATTCACCACCACACTCCCATGCTAAGACCAATATAAGAGCTATACGCGGTGTAACTGAATATGGACTGAATTCTCTCAGCTCACACAGGATGAGGACACCTCTGTGCACATGTGCACACACACACACATTTTAATCAGGGATGTGCACACTCTCCCAGCTGTTGCAGGGCGTTACAAAGCCGATTGTGTCTGACATTGACGGGTGTTAGTTCCATCCTCTGGGGAGAAGATGAAAATGAATTTCTATCATAGCGAGCAGTTATAATGGTTTTATCAGCGTCTAGTCTGGTTAAACTTTCATGTCCAATCCGGTGGCATCAGAGCCTCGGGTTCAGTTTGGGTCAGCCCAGATAAATCAGAGAAGTTTAGTACCAGGGGATGAAAATTCAAGAAGTAATGTATTCAAAGCAAACAAAATTTACATGTCCACTCTATAAACTCCACGGAAGTATAATTCAGACGTCAGACTCATACCTTACTTGTGTATTTACTTTACTCCACTGCATATCTGAGGAAAAACTTTTTACACTACTACATATATTTTACAGCTATAGTTGGGGACAATTTTTAAAGGCAAACTCAAGACTTATTATTTTAGTCCGGCGTTCAATTGAATTTTAATTATTTGTCCATGTATTGACATTTTAGCCTGTTTTATTATTTGGTATATTTTGTATTCACTTACTCTGTTGATGTCAGATTATTTTACTTCCAATGCTATGCTGAAACTATATTCTATTTTATATTTCATTTTTTCTCTCTCATGTTTTTAATTATTTTGATCTCTTATATATATGTATATCTAACTGTTCATTTCGGTTACCATTAGTTTTTTTAATCCTACTGTTTGAATTTTAGTCTAAATTCTGCTTCCAGGGTTTCCTGAGTTGTGCAGGTGTGTGTGGGCGGCTGGGATTGCTTGTGTTTCTTGAGGATGTTTCGCCTTTCACCTGTGGAGGCCTCTTTGTCTCGCTGACTGGTGGGTAGTTACATAGATAAAGACCCACAGACTGCTTCGGTTTTGCTTTGTATTTATATTTATGTGTGTGTGTGTGTGTGTGTGTGTGTGTGTGTGTGTGTGTGTGTGTGTGTGTGTGTGTGTGTGTGTGTTTGTGTAATTCAAGTCTAATTGATAGATTTATCTTACATTAAAAAGTACAACTGCAAACATATATAATGATATTGATTATTACACATTAATCTAACCATGGCTTGTGACCTCTTACAGAGACAACATTAGGGCCCTTTGTCACATTTCAGAGGATTTCCACCAAAGACACATTCCCATATAAACTTGCATAGTTTCATTGACTTCAAGGCTTTAAGTGATAAAAAAAATATAATATTCCATGAAAAAGTCCAAAGCCTTAGCGTTTGCATTACAATTTAACATGATATTACCTTAATATGTTGTAAGTGTGCACATGAACAGATTTCATGTTCTCCATGCCCTGCATTACATTAAGAACTCTGCACTGTAGACACTGACAGTACTCTTATTATGATATACTGTAGTCTCTGTATGTAATCCTGCCTATGTAATCTGCTAAAATGGAAATCTAATAATAGTATATTCTAATACTGTTCACTTATCCATCAATCTCTCTCTCTCTCTCTCTCTCTCTCTCTCTCTCTCTCTCTCTCTGTAAGCACACGCTTATAGACAAAGGAATTTAAGTGGTGTATTGATGAATGTGAACTGAAATTGAAAATTGTAGCTCATGGCTCAAAGACACAGACATATACAGTATGTGCACATGAACACACACAGATGCAGATGTCCAATGTAATTTGGGATATGTACCATTTAATTAGTATTCTATAATGAAATCCATTAGGAAGTCAATTTGTCTGACCAAAGACTGTAAAGGCTTTTTTGATTAGCATTTTTTCAAACATGATTAACGAACAGATTGATCCCAGGAGAAGGTTAAGAGTATTAAATGTCTTAAGTATTAAACCAATGCACTGGTTCATAAGTGCACTATACACAAGGGTCTGCATGTCCATATATAACTGTGGCAGTTACCTTGGCAAACAGATTAGGCGGTCAAGTAAGGGTTAAATATGAGCACAGACATCAAAAATAGACTTTTTAAATCTTCTCAGAGAGATCATCTGAAACGGAACAATGGAGGGAACAAAAGGAAGTGCCACGAGTGGTCACCATGGCAACAGACCAACCAGTTAGAGCATTTGGTTTTCAGGGAGGTTGTAAGGTTGTGATGGAGGGGTGAGAAATGAGCGGGACTGAAGAGGAAGAGACCGAAACGCGTGGGCGGGAAACGAGGGAGACAGAGAGAGAGAGAGAGTGACATAGGGAGTGAGAGAGACGATGGGCGTAATCCGGATTAAATCGGTGGGTTTTGGACAATCTCGAGTCGGGACTGCTTCGCCCGTGCCAACATCCCACCCACTGCGTCTCTCCTGTGCCAAGCTCCAACCCAAATCAGCAGCTCTGGCACATGCAGGGAGCCTCCATGACACACAATCAGGCAGCACATAGCTGCACAGGGAACATCCCAAACACGGTCACTCACATGAAAAACACTCTGTACCTGTGGAAACCACTAAGGATTCATTTAGATTACATTTAGCCTCACAAATCTTCTTTTTCTATTTTTGGTTTCTTAACCTTTAAAACTAAACTGACAGTAAACATCTCATTATCTTAATTCGCTTATTTTGCACAAATATTGAAAAGGTGTGAATTGGTTTAGGATTGGTCAACAATGCCAATGGTGTCTGTGGTGAATGATTGAATCTTCTGTGCTTATGCAGTGCATTTAACATCTGGATTTAATGGGTCACTTATCTGGTAATTCTGCAAGTATAATTAAATGGGAGGCATTAGTATGGCTTGAGATTTGCTAAAGGTCCCAACCCTTGAATTTAAGAGTATACCAGCTCCCACCCTTGTGCCCTGACCTGCTATAGCTGGTGATGAATCAGTTCATATTTAATTCACCATTTAGCTCAAAAAGGAATAACTGGTCAAACAATCTTTTAAGGCATAGTTCACATGATTGAACATTTCTTGCTCATCATCATTCTCTTACACTTAAGAAATGACATAATCCAACGTTATTTCTTGATGATGGAAACAACAGCTGCCGAAGCAGTTGTACCACAAGGTCCAATCTTGCTCAGCCAATTGAGTTAATCAGTTATAATGTTCAAATTTGCTAATGATCTGTTTTTCAAAAAGAGACATGGAATTTTTTCACTGCAGCCAGAAGTGGCGAAACAATAGAATAATATTTAGGTCAATGGCTAACATCAGCTACCATAAACTATTGGTCATAAAAAGACCCCAGCATTGTGTTTTATTATGAGTTCGACGTTCAATTTGTGAGAGTAAAGATTTTTGTCATTTATTCTGTTAGGAGTCAAATAGACATCCAACAGCAGATGGTTCACTCAGTAGGCAGTACCTAGCATCTGAACTTTTAATCTGAACTTTGAGATCAAACATTGACCAGAAGTCCGTGTCCAGTCCAGTCTTTTGTGTTCATATGCAAATTAATGTTGATAACCGTGATTACAACCGATGTTGTCCAAACTCTGCCCGTGCTGTTGTCACATCAAATGGAGACGCACAATGCAATTAAGCACAACACAAAAATATATCACATAGGTCAATATAAATCACTCTAGTCATGTGACCACGAACACTGGCAATTTACTTACTGATGTAAATCTGTAATTTTATTAATCAGTTCTTTATTTTGTTAAGTTCTTCTTAAATTGGCCGCTGCAGCCTCAACAACCTGAAACTTTTACTTTGAAGGCGAGATGTATCTGTTTCTGTCTTTCCATTTCCTTGATCATTTTTCATTGTACAAATTGGATATAGAAATGAGTTGACGCTGAGTTGCATTGAATTGCATTTTATGTCTTCATTTGATGCAAAAACGTTGCAGACAAAGATCCCACCCATCGACATTCATTTGCATCTGGACACTAAAGACAAATAGGCAATTCCCCCTGAAGGGAAATTTTTCAATGTGGAACATGTTCATCTCTATTTGAATTAAACTTCATGAACAGATCATCGACACTTCTCTGACAGCCTCCATCTGTTGGGCAGAATCATGTGATATAATCAAAAGCTCCAGGTACTGAGTGAACTTCATGGTGAGATTGAATTTGAGCTCATGTTTTAGGCAGATTTGACATTCTCTAACAAATCCAGCATGTAGACACATTGTGACCCTCTAGCATTACGATCACAAATTGGCAACTCTCAAATCTAATTTCCTAAAACCTAACTGCTCTGTTGGGAGTCAAACCTTAAATGGTACTTTCTATCTGACGCTCTGACTCTACTGTCCACCATCTGATTGGACGTGAACGCAGCCTCATCCTCCCAAGAAACGTCACAGAGATGCCTGTCAGGAAACACAGCTTCTTCTAGTGAATCGCAGCCAAACTGCATGAGTCCTGCTGCTGTCACTCTACAGGTTGTGAAGGCTAAATTTATCAGTTTCACACCACGCCACAGCTCTGTCTACCAAGTAGCTTTTTTATAATTGGCCAAGGGAGCGATGTGATTGTAGCATATTGCCGAGAGTCAAACACGCTCCTTGCAGCTTGACTTCACTGCTTAATTGATGAATCTGCAAATGGGATCGTGTGTGTGTGTGTGTGTGTGTGTGTGTGTGTGTGTGTGTGTGTGTGTGTGTGTGTGTGTGTTGTGAGGTCTGAATGCATTGTCACATTCTGTCTGCTTGCTCATAAAATTAGCTGTGAAGATGGGGACTGTGACACTTTTGGCAGGATCTCTGTGTGTGTGTGTATGTGTATGTTTCTGCCCCTGAGTAATGAGTAAATATAGTAACCACGCTGCAAGTTGGCTTACGCACATGTTTGTCTATTCGGACGACCATCTGCTTATGTGTGTGAGTGCGCACACACACGTGTGAGGAGGCAATGAATCAGATGTGGGTTTTTTTTGTTTCAGCAAAGGTGTTTGACTGGTGCGCGCTCGCCATTTTTTATTCGTGTTGAGTCAATCACACTGTGCAGAAGCTGATACTGCCTCTGAGGAAGAGTTGTAACACACACACACACACACACACACACACACACACACACACACACACACACACACACACACACACACACACACACACACACACACACACACACACACACACACACACACACACACACACACACACACACCAATATGATCAAAGCGATTGTACGAAGGCTGTCCGAGGAGCTGCAGTAGTGATCGACAGAGATTATTCAAAGCTTTGCAGCTGAATCATGACATGGAGAGTATACGTGCTTTGTCTCTCTAGGTTAAAGACATTCATATTCAAAGATTCTGTTATTCAACAGTTTCACATTTGTTTATTTAACAATAAACAATCCAGGATTTTTGAACACTTTCTTTAACATTGTGCGATAGGTCATTTTGCCACATCTTTCGTTAATTTCTCAGTGAATAATGAATGAGTCTTGATGAATAAAATGTCAGTCATGTCTAAGGGACAGATATTATGAATGTTTACATTTTAGGGTGGTTCCATATGGAAAATGTATTGAATATAAATGTGGTTTCATAAGGGCACTGTTTGGCCAGAGGTATACTAAGTGACCTAGCTATTCATCATTTTTGTATTGTTATTTCTCAGAAGTCATATACAATGTAATGAAAACACTTAAATTACACTCTGAGCAACAAAGAGCCACAGTGCAGCGCCTAGGGACCAACTCCAGTTCTGTATTCTATCAGATATTAGCTTAACAGTTTGTTCAGGCAGTTTTCCGGCACTGTTCCACTCTTTTCATGTTGCCATGTTCATGTTGTGAGGAAGAAGAGTTTGCACATTTTCTGGTAATAGGTCATTTTTCATTTTGTTCCTGACGTAGCCAGCCTTTAACATGCTCAGCTGATGAGGTTGAAGTAGCCATCCACAAAGCCCTGGTTTGGCTGAAAATGTCAGTTTCGGGTAGTGGTGGGCTAGTGGGCCAGAATGAACTCAAATTGTGTCCTTCAAATATTTCTCTATTTTTGTCTCAGTGGGGTTCTTCTTCCTCTTCATCATCAGACACAGGATGTATGAGCACTAATATCTCCTGCTCCCATTTTTTTGGGTGCTGACTTGACACTGTCCTCTTGCATGGCTTGCTGCCAGCTCCTCTTCCACCTCCCTAACGGTTTGGCTGGTGCAGATGTTCAGCCAGGCGGACGATCTCAAAATCAAATAGCATCAATTAGTCAAATTCGCAGATGCATGACTTAATATAATATTTAATAATATTAGTCTAACCTCAAAATAAACAGGGTCCTTCTTCTCTGTCTCAAGGAATTCCAGAAAGTAGCCATTGTTTAAGATGATGGAGTCTCTTCTCTACTGTGGTTGAAATTGCAAAGTGCCACTTGGCCTCATATACAGAACAATGAAGTGGGAACTGGAGATCACCCTGGATGTACTTGGAGCTGTTTATACAAGACTTACACAGTCAAGACAGAGAAGCTCATTTTTCGGAGGAGATATGGAATGTTTTTTCTTTTCATTGTTTAGCTGTTTTCAGAAATGAACTCCAAAAAAATTGTGACTGGACAGTTTCTGGAGCTTGCCTTACACATCACCAATTCTGCAGGAGATTGCCCAGGTCAGATGCGTTCACAACAACAGGACAATGTCCGGAACACTCAGGCGAGGGGAGGCACCAGTGTGCAGCATGCAGGAGGAAGGACATGATGTACAGTATAAATTCCATTGCTGAAATGATTTATTTTGTGCGTCTCATACACGTATGACATCTCAACCATACAAAGTATAAGAGCAAGCATCCTCCACCTGGTGCTCATGTAATAAAAAAGCAAAAGTCTATGATATGAGGGCATGATAGAGGTGATATATTGTCAAGATATTGTTGTCATGGTAACAAAACCCACATGCAGTGTTTTTTCTGATGAAGTGCTGGGATGAATCTGACTCTGTGGACACACTCCCTCAGTGGCTCTTAAACTCTCACCTTGTTCATTAGAGGCTTAAGGCAAGTGTGAGGATGCAGCCAGTGATGGGAGTAGCGGTGGGTGGGGACGAGGAGAATAAATCAGTGGCAGAAGGAGCGTCCTTTTCATCTTCAAAGAGTGAGATGGAGTGAGATAAAGTGTGGAGGCAGAGTGAAAGAGGGAGAAATGCATGGAGCTGTGCAGAGGAGCGGGCTGTTATCAGGACACCAGCAGACAAACAAACACACAGCTCAATCAAACTCAAATGTTAACATTAAGATTCCAGCATAGGGACGCTGTTAGTCATATGTTATAAAAGCAGATTGTATAAATAAGACAATGAGCTGCAGCCACGGGCCCACAAGAATAGACCCAACGGATCAAACTTCAAAAGAAGCAGCATTGCTTTGTTCCCAATAAAGATCAAAGTTGGCTATTTGTTTTAATTATCCCTCATATTTTATGTATTTTAGGGATGATCCAAAGATGCACATGAACACTGTAACATTAAAGTTGTAATCCTTTAGATTTTAATGAAGTTAGACCCTATTTTACATACTGGCCTTTTTTGTATTTACATCACATTTAGTATATAGGGCAGTATGGCGGTGCAGTGGTGAGCACAATCGACTCAGGAAGGTTTGAATCCCAGTTTGGCTGCTTTTGTTCTGTGCAGAGTTTTCAGGTTCCCCCTGCGTGCTTGTTGTGAGTGTGAATCTCTATATGTTCGCCCTGTGAATGGGCTGGTGACCTGTTCAGGGTGCACACCGCCTCCCGCCCAATGTCTGGCTCCAGCCCCTCCATGGATAAGTGAGGGATAAGTAGTACAGTGGTACAGATCATGGACTAGATTGTAGAACTAGTAGGTTTTCTTGACAGAATTCACCATTCTGTGTTATTAATAAAGTTATCACTAACTATTAGTGTTAATGTTTCCCCTCACTTATTCATGCACCCTTGATTTAAAGTGCATTCACATGTGGCATCGGAAAAATCGGTTCCTGACCAGGAAAATTCACATTAACACCACCTCAAGTCGGGACAAAATGATTTTTACCAGCACCACTTTTTTCCTATACAGAAGTTTTTATGAATGTTTTAAATTATTTATATGCCAGTCAAATTTGATCCTTATTTTTTGCTCTTCGTTATTATTCAAATATCGGAAAGAGGCGTCCAGGTTTTTTAAAATTCAATAAATACATAAATTCAACACAGGTTGTTCACAGCATCCATGTTTTTTCCACTTTCCAACTTCAAGGCACATGAATTGACCAAAGTTTACTTGAAATAAGACCTTCTACAGAGTCTTGTGTGGATGAAGATGTGTATATTACTGTCATCGCCACGTTAATGTCGATTAAAGATTTGTTCAAAGTGAAACTGTACTAACACCAGCTCAAAGTGAGTGGAGAACATTAACCCAGTACAATTTCATTCTTATTTGAAACTAAATCACCTGCCTTATTGGACCTTGCAATGACTGAAAACTGATAAATAAAGATGGTATCTCATATGTTTTTATTATACTTCATTAACATATTCATATATGCACTTGTATTATGTACCAGCTGTTAACCAACATCTTTACTCTGACTGCTTTGCCTACCTACGACTGCGTGGTGTGAAAGTGATCTTGCAGAGACGTATAAAACTAGACTCCAGATAAATAATTCATTGAATCACTGCTATCATCGTGTGGTAATGCAGATGAGAGCAGGGGCTGCTTTTCTTCATCATTGACATGTTCAACTATTGATTTTCTGACAACATGGCGTAGAACTTGGCAGGTGGAATTTCTTAGTCCTTGAACGTCAGACCTAACCTCAGGTCCCTGAAGGCACCAGCAGGGAAGCGTCGAAAAAGTGGATCCTTAACGATAACTTGCTTTTATACCCCCAAAAAAGTAAAGTAACAGAATAATTACTAGTGGATTCACAATTTAAAGCGAGGTTTAGCTTTCAGCAAGATGAAACTAATGACTGCCTGGAAGCGTGGAAAAACTCATTAATAGCTCTAAAAAGCTGTGGAATAACAAGCACTAATTAAAGTAACATAACGCCAATGTCCTGACATTCTGTGCAAAGAAGAACATTTTTGCTTCCAGCACATCCCGATGGCCCTTATGAGTTGTCTAGAACACTCTAGACTGCTAACGTTCATCAAAATGTGGAAACCGTTCCTTGAATATGTAAATGTGCATGAATCTAGTCTGTCGAGGGCTTTTATTTAAAGGAGGTGAGATGCTGAGGGCCAACAATGATGCTTGTTGCTGTGATAATGTGATAACTTGAAATGCGTTCCATTGTCTGACAGATATGCCTGTGGGGGTTTTTTTATGTCTCCACACCAGCGACAGCCAGTGGCTGGAAGCATCATGTTTTTGGGTTGTCCATCTGTACGTATGTACGTCTGTCCCATTCTTGTGAACGCGAGCAATATCTGCGGTTTTTTCTCCTGTGTGTGTGTGTGTCCAGGTTAAACAAACCCCCCGGTATCAACCTAACACTGACCTGTTCTGTCCTCCAGCGAGGTGCTGACACTAAACCTATAAGCCTTGCTGAGTCACCCTGCTAGAGACAGCTTCGCTCTGAGACCCTGCAAGGTGAAATTGGTCCGACCTCTGACCCCTTCACCTGCTCTAATCCATTCATCTCTCTCTCTCTCTCCTGCGCTTTCTCTTCTCTATGACATTCGTGTTAGATAACATAAGATTTTCAAGAAAATGGTGTTTGGACCTTGATAGGAAAAATTGACATAGGATTGACCATAACACAAAATTAAATAATGAGGATTGAGGTTTATCTTATAATATGTCTGACGAGACACACACACACACACACACACACACACACACACACACACACACACACACACACACACACACACACACACACACACACACACTTACACACACACTTGCAACAGGAGCTTAATCGAATACGCCATCGGCATGTAAATACCACGTCAACCCTGACCTTAGCATATGTGGACTGAGAGGATGAAGAGAGGGACAATAAGCAGCTGAGACACAAAGATGATGGGGGGCAGAGGGTGTGAGGTGTAAGCAGACAGAAATGAGATCTCAAGCTGCATAATTATGTTCAGTTGCTCGCTCTCTCTAACCTCAGCTACAAGTCTGCGTCCCCAGCAAGTCCCTGTGGAGGCTGCTTGTAGCACTCAAGTCATAAAAGGCTGCGAGAAAGGCAGCGAAGGAGCAGCAGCCCTTATTTCCTGCTCCTGGGGCTCATTTGTATCTCCGGCAGCACAGCTGTGGTGGATCAATCCCACTATCAGTGCTGACATAAACGTTCAAAATGCACCTCTGAGGCATCTTCAATATAAACCTATCTTTGACAGTTCGATTATTTCGCCAGATGGTGTATGTAAAGGTTTCATCAGCAGCTGTATATTTGTTATAAAAAAAGTCTGGGATTACATGCATCTACCTCCCACTGGTGATTCATAATCTCCCTATGGAACACGTGAGGGCGTTTTAACAACCAGCCTTTTATGGCAGCACGGAGAAGGCACTGACATTACAGCCGACAGCATCCCGGGGGGGCATTATATATGGATGGAGCAAGTGTGAAAGTAGAGACAGGGTGGGACGAGTGAATAGATGTTGCAGATCGCACGTGGCCTTCTGTGTCTCTCGATAATCTCTCAGGGGAATCTGTCACAAGTGAGGAGACATCATAGCCACTTTCTCGCTTCCTTGCTTTCCTTTCTCTTGCATGCGATATAGGAAACCTTTTCCAGATAATCCTCACGCTATACAAACAAAATCATCTCTCACCTCCATGGGGAACGCTCCGCACAGGCGTTTGCTCAATAAAAGCATGATGATCTAAAGGTCATGTGACGACAGAGCTGTGACCTGTCAACAAACGCAGGCGCACTGAGTCACATGTAAACACTGCTCACTAATAAATATTGGTTTTGGCTTTGTGTACTGCATTGTAGTGCTCTGAAAGAGTGTATTGCTCACACACACACACACACACACACGCTTTCCTAGTTGGTTGAGCAGAGTGACAACACTCATTTGACTCAGGGGTACCATGCTGAGGAGTCATGCTGAGGAGTCATGCTAAGCGACCTGACCTATGTTAAGATTACTTGTAGAGCTTACGTAGCAACACACAGAGACACGCTCCTGATCACCTCATGTGAAGTGAACACTTGCAGAGCCACGCTGAGATACGAGCAAACCTTAAACCTTCTCATGTTCTTCAGGGAGGCCGCCGAGTGCTCCAAATGAGCTGCTGCTGCTTCTGCAAGGACCACGTATAAGCTTCAAGGCTTAAAAAGCTCAGTATAGTTCATACAAAGTGCTTGTCTGATCATGTAAGTGCATTTGAAACCTGCTCCCACTGGCGGAATTGGAAATGGCTGCATCCGACAAATGACCCAAATGACCTAATAAGGGTCTCATTCTCCGCAGTTTCTCCTGACAGTAACCAAGTAAAAACTCTAGAGTGAGAATACAGCAGGATTGTGTCCGCGGAATTCACAGCGACTGAGTGTTTCTAAGACGCAACTGAATAAAACAAGATGAATACAATTATCTCAGCCTGAAAAGCTAGAGGAGCCAAGATGTCAACTTGGAAAGACAATGAGATCTTCAGGTGATAAGGGCTGACGACGGTGTCAGTGTTCGGTAAACCAAAAACATGTGATCTAATGACGATCTCCTGCTGTGTTGTTCATATGTAAAAGAAAAATATCCGGATGCAATTGTCTGGACATTTTCCAGAGATTATGAGTGAAGTTATAATATTGTGAGGGTTTTGTGTTTTCATACATTTTGATAAAAAGCACTCTTTATTTAACTTTTAGAAGACGAGTGGCTTTGAGGATGAAGTAATAACTCTTGACTGCTTGTCAACAGCCACTATAACTTATATCTCATTGTCTTCGAGGTGTCTAACCACTGCTTCTCTCATCGAGAAAGAGTTAATACTTGCCCTTATGATTACCATCAAGGTTTATTTTAATGGACAAAAAAGTCAATGAGGTACTTGCAGCTTTAATCAGGCACTTAACATTCCAGTCACTGCAACTAATGAGCCTATTTGTACTGCAAATAGACAGCCCTAAAGACCATTTCATTAAGTGCCCAGTCCACTTCCTATTCCATTACTGGAGATCAATCTCAAGGTGGTAGGAGGACGGACTTGCATGTTTGGCAGTCCCACTGAAAGAAGGGTCCTTCCTTATAAATGAGAGAGGCAGGTACATTAAAATGAACAGAGCGATTCATAACTGTGGTACATCTTTTAGCCTCATTCTAATGGAAACATGCCCTCGGTCAGATCATGTACAGTACATACTTGAGATAGCTGCTAAATTATCAACATAGTTTGAGATGAAGTTATTTTTGAACTTTTTTCTATTTTCTCGTACTTATTACTGTTGGGGGCTATTTATAACTCACAGTTAATATTCTTCTTCCTCCCTGTTTTAAAAGAACATAGACAGTTTTCATCCCATTAACTTGGAGCAATTACAGATAATCTTGATTGGTGAAATATGTAACTGTAGTTGTGGGTTTGAACATTCCAAAAACATCACGTAACATGAGATTATTTCAATGCATTTGAGTATCTCACTTGAAATAATCAGCAGTAACAAACTCAAATTTGTATACGGTAATTATCAGCCATTCTAAAGCCAGTTCATGTTTTGTTTGGCCCAGACTACCTTGTGAGTCAGTGTGTCCCTCAAACACCACCCTTCTCCACCATAATCCATGATGTGACAGGTGACTTTCATGTAAATACATATTTTAAAACCCCTTTTTCTTTTTGATTTCTTGTAAATCCTTTTAAAGTTTTTAAATCGCTGATTGGGGGATGTGTTGGTTAAAAAGTACACTGAGCTTCTCTGTTATGTGGTTAACATGTCAGAACCAGACTGGGTTCTTCCTAACCAACCAAAACCATTTTTGTATTCTCTTGTTCAGAGCCATTTTCTGCTTTGATGTTGTTTAATAGTTTACAACATTAAACAACATCAACCCTGTGATTCAATGGCAGGATTGAATCACAGGTAGCAGGTGAATACACACACACTAGAGAGGACCAAAACCCATCCAAGCACATGATATGTGAACAAAGAACTAACAAAGTTCACAGTTTACACAGAGTCGCACATGCAAACACACACACACACACACACACACACTCACTCACTCACACGCACAATCCGTGACCGTAGAAGGGAATCTCTAGGGACGTCTGTAATCTTACACAAACAACGAGTGTTATATTGCCCCTAATGTGTGTGTGACTCATGTATGACAAATTGACTCAGGCCTGCAGGCTGTTGTCATGGTGGGCTCATGAGAGCACACACGTTGGCACCGCCTCAGGAACAGCAACCTGTCCAACGCTTCCTCCCACGGCACCTGCGCTGACCAATGGGATGAGTGAAATGGCAGCAGAGGGACCAATAGGTTTTAGGATTGAGGGAGCATTAGCGTGCGGTTATAAAATTTCACGTCAGCCGTGATGGCCTAGATTAGATGGTTTTGAGCTGTGGAAAAGCCAGATGTAGAGATGGCACTTAACTGTGGAACGTACAGACTGTCACACAGAAACCAAAGCTATAAATGGCTGACTGGCTCTTCCCGACTAACACAATTTCAGAGGTAAATTAATACCGTGAATTATATCCTCCTTATATGAAGCAACTTTTTCCTCATGGACAAACTAGAAAAATGTCCTCTTAGTGAATGAAACAAGCAGAAATAGTCTGATTTACAACAAATAGACCACAGCACTTAGGGATGTGTTGTGAAGGAATTATTATGGAAACCATAAAATACGTTTTCTTTGTAGAGTTTTTAAAACCAGGATGTCACTAGCAAAGTCGATCAATCGGTTTGGTTTACGGCTGTGGAGGCCAAGGCCAAAAGAGTCCCTGTCCCACTTGCATCTTATCTAACAACTAAAGACTCACACTTGAGCAGTGGTAGACTACAGCTGCACACATCACACAGATTTGCACAGATCACTAACATTTGATAATACAACAAGACTAAAATACTTGAACACCATCCTCTAGCAGTAATAATCACTGTTGTAGTTAATCTTGTTAGCATGGTAATAAAGAAACACAAAATAACTGAGGCTTATGGTCATTTTTACCTCAGCCCAGGAGGTAATGTTCTCACCAGTGTCTGTTGGTTGGTTGGTTTTTTGTTATGTTATGTTTGTTGGATTGTTTGTCAGCAGGATTACACAAAATCTACTGAACGGATTTCTATGAAACTTGGTGGGAAATAGATGAGTGCGTACAATTTGGTGCAGCTTGATACACAGTTGGGCCTTGGTTGGTGGAAAGATAAGACTGGCAATAAACCATTACATTTTATTCTGGATGCAGATTAAGGGTGCAGGATTTTTCTTTTCATTTTCTTTGTTTTAAGACAAATACATATTTTAGGTTACATTAAGGACCACTTCCCTTTGTCTTTCATGTTTTTACTGTTTGGTCTAGACAAAAATATGTGTAGGAGTGTTCAGCCTTGGCGGAGGTGTGTGTCATGGATGTTTCATTGCAGTCCGTTCAATAGAGATATGTCAATCTGGACCAAAGAGGAGACTGACAATTCAACATTGATATTTTGCAAACATGGATATGATATTGTTAAAATTGAACATGCAATCAGGTATTTGAACATTTGTTAGTTTTTTGTTGTCAAACTTCAGCTCCATCATCACTACTTCAACATTCAAGCCATTCCACAGTGATTATCCTGGAGCAAACCACTCCTCCTCGCTGAAGAGTAACAGTTGAACTAATCCTGATCTCTGAACTTCCCATACACATAAAAAACCTCCATCTATCCTGTTAAAAAAGCACAATCTCCGTGTTCTCATAAATATACATTGTTTCCAGTTTTACAGCTCTAAACATGTCACAGACCTTTGGAAGAATTTCAAAAGCTGTAATTCTTTGGTTGACTGAAACTAAAAGTGTGTACATTACAAAACGTGAAAAAGGTGTCTGTTAGTTGCTCTGGATGAGGAAAAAACAAACTATATTAAGGCAGAAATGCAATTTAAACTGTACATTGTGTTTAACAGCCTGTGTGTTTATTTTGATTTAAGTTTTGGACGGTTCCTCCCGTCGTCAACATTTCAACTGTCTGGACAACTGATATAATCTGCATGAGGAAGATCTGAGGATTTTTGCCGCCAGGAGTCCTGGTTGCCCTGCTTAGGTCATGACATGCAGCACCATCTCGTGACGAGACAGTCCTCTTGGCTTCCTACCAACACCCTGCAGACTGAGGCCATGTGTCTGCTCGCTTGTCTGTGAATAACCGCTCCTCGCTGCCTTCGCCTTCACAGTCTTCATTAGTCTTTCTCCTGCATCTGCTTCCTGTCTTTTACATCTCGCACAGTAGATTCTACCGCTGTCCTCTTGACTTTGCAACCAAACTATTTTTATTTTTTTTCCCCTCGATTGCTGTTGTGGATTTCATTTTTCTCTCTGGGTCTTTTCTTTCTTGCTCTCGCTGAGGCCCTGCAGCGAATGTGACTAGTCTAGCTGCACCTCCAGTGTCTCATGAATGAGGGGAAGTGAACGCGGACCAATCATTCATCACAAAGCCGACTCTAACAGACCATTCAACCAACAGAACGTTCTCAGAACAAGGCTCCAAATCACTTCATTTTCTCGGCTCAACAAAATTCACACTCACAGCAGAAGACGACTCATTCTCTGCCAAAACAGACAATAATTCTCCACATCATTTACTTCATAACGTTTATTCACTCAATAATTAAAGAGTACTACTATCCAGAGTGAGTCAGTCGCTTCAGGGGGTTGGTTTAAACTGCCAATTCTCTAATGAGCCCACACTGAACCTGTGGTTTTCAATGATGTCCCAAGAAAAGCCAGCCTCAGAAATATGTCCTTTACTAGATGTAAAATCATGTTTAATACTGTCTGCAGAGCTGATGTGCCTCAGTGGTAAAATCGCTCATGAATAATTGCTCCTTTTGCGGCCGATGTGAATGAGTTATTCAAACTAGACTACAAGTGCTCTCAGCATGCAGAAGAATGCATAAATTATAACTGCGGTGACCTTGCGCTGGTGATTCGTTTTTTAGGTTGTGAAATGACTTCATACTTGACGGAGAAAGAAAGAGGAAGACAAGGGAGGAATGGAAGGGGGAGGGAACTGTGGGAACGCTCAGACGAGGCACGCTCGGGCAATGTGATGTCCTCTGAGGCAGAGTTGACAGTTAAGCGGGAGGAAAACAGAGGGAGAATAAAGAAATCGGCATGGAGAGGTAGGGCAGGAAACTGTGATTTGAGCCATTGTGGACGTCTAAGGTGAGATGTCCACACACTGCTCTGACGTCCAAAGCCTCTGTGTGGGCTTACAGAGTCCCTCCTGGTTGCCTAACCCTCCCATCATGTCACTCAGAGGGATTAAAGAAGCTAAGCTAAAGCCCCCATCACCCTGCCATCAGCCACTTTGGACCAGGAATCACTGACTGGAAGCAAGAAAGGATTCACATTCTGCATGCATGTTACACAGGGATTGGTACTCTATTGTTGTAAATACTGCATGTTTGCACGGACGTACAGTAAGAACAAGCTCTTATGAGGAAACACACACATCGTAGAACCAAGCGAGAACAGTTTTAATACAAACACTCAAACATCCCGCCTGTGCAAGCATCGCTCTAAAGACCTCAGTCAGTCGCACAAGAGCTCACCTTCCGATCATAGTCGAGTGCTGCTGCACTGCAGCCTCCAGGAGGCGCTCTAGGATGGTCCATTCTCCCATGGCTGGAGTTAGGAGGCATCCACTGGGTACAGGAAATCAGGGCTGAGCCCACTTCTGATGGGCTGTCCAGTCAGCAGGAGCACCACTGATGGTCTCCACGTCCCTTCTTCAGTCTTCAAGGTAACTTGTTGCGTTGAGATGAGGTAGGGAGCGGTTTCAGGTGGTTTAGTGTAAGAGAAGAGCCCAACAAGAAGCTTGAAGAAATTCAGTGACGCCTCATTGTGAGCGCCCTTTCTTCTTCACACACGCGCTCACAACCTTAACTGCACCTGAGATGGTTGGACCGAGACTTCGATGTGCTCGTCGCACACATGTACACTCACGTGTCTGTGTGTGCACCTGCTCACATGAGTGTGTCTTCCCACTTTCCTCCTTGTTTCCCTGCTCTGGGTGCACCTGACCCTGTTTACCTCCTAAACAGCTGGACGGTCATATGTTCACACACCGACACACACTCTCAAACACACACACACACACATCTGGTGTAGAAGGACTATCTACTACTGGGGAAGCAGTGGTAGTTTGTGCAGATGTCCATCACTCGCACAGTAGCACTCTGCTCTCACACGCTGGTTCTTTGAAAGCATCTTGTAGTAACGGTGGCCGGGCGCAGGTCCTTGCACTCATGTGAGCCTGAGCAACCAGGCATCTCTGCTGGCTTTCCACTCCTCCATCCTCTTCATGCCTTCCTCTCTCTCCCCTCTTTCTCTGTCCTCTCCTCCAGCTATTTTTTTTAAGGGATCCCTTCTCCTCCGCTCTGCTGCTCCTCTCCTCTCCCTCTCTCCTGGTTTGGTTCAGGCAGCACTGGAGAGAAGCATCACACCTCCTCCTCCTCCAACCATCTCCTTCCCTCTGCTCAAAACCGTGCAAGAGTAGCTGGTTGCCTCCTCGTCCTCACTGCCTTTCTCTCTCTCTCTCTGTCTCTCTCAGCGTTTCCGAGAGGCAGCTCTCCTCTCTTCTCTTCCCTTCATCTTGTTTTTTCCTTCCCACTTGGCTTCTCTCTCTCTCTCTGTTTGCACCCTCCACCTGCCTCTGTCTCCCTCTGAGCCAGTAGGCAGCAAGACCAAGCGTGTGTCTAGGGGATTAGAGAGAGGAATCATTTCTCTGCTCCTCCCCCCTCTCGCTCCCTCTCACTCACTCACTATCACTGTGTTTATCCCCTCTCCCTCCTCCTCCTCCTCCTCTTCATCTCTTACTGCTCCACCACCAACAGCACCACACAAACCCGTTTTCCAGTCCTCCATCACATCGCACATAGCTTGAGATTTTGTCTTGCCATCTATGTTTTCATTATCTTGATGCCTTGTGTGCATCAATACCTCCTGTAACTGCAGGGATGATCTCTGCTGTTTACACACACACACACACACGGAGACAGAGACCAGAGACACGAGAGGCAGTGCCATGCTGAGGCTATGTAAGGATACTGAGCACGGGAAGAGAGTGACAGAGTGCGAATGTGATGGAATCAGTGTGTGTGTGTATGTGTGTGTGTGTGTGTAATGGAAATGGAATTAGCGACATCAGGATCTAAAGTAATTTACCCGGAGGATGCTCTCTCTCTCTCTCTCACACACACACACAAGTTAAAATCTACAGTGTGATGAGAGTTTAAGACTGATTCAGATATGCCTATTGGATACATTTCAGACTGTTGTAGTCTGTGTACAACAATATACAAGAGCAAGAAGTCAACTAATACTCAACAGTTGAAGAGCTATAAAATCAGCAAGTGCCTGAGGGTTTCACTCGGTAACCGACTTAATGGGCTATCATTGATATTTTGAACATCTTTTTAGCACCTTTCAGCTTATTGTTTTGGTTTTACAGCCCACCACTCTCTCTCACTGTGTCATTTTCAGCCACAACTCGGACTGCTAAGGCTCAATAGTCCCCTTAAATTCAGTCAATCTGCACCAAGTTGCACACACTCATAGACATCAGTTCCCTAAATGTGCCTGATCTTTATTCATCAAGATCCATGAATTATTCTGTGGGAAAACAGTGAAAATGTTGAACATGCCATACCTCCCAGTGTTAAAGAAAGTGAAAAAAAATTAAGGATCTGCCCCCTGATCTGGATCCACAACAGTATTTGATGGGTTCTCCCCTGACCCAAACCAGATCGTAATCAGCTCTCACTTCCACACCTAAATGCGAATAAACATATGCATTATTTCCACTCGTTCAAGGCAGAGCAAATCGCTTCTGTTGTTGCCTGTTGCTATGTTGCTGTTTAAATGAAGCCTCTGGCGCCGGTATGTGTACGAATTGCATACACAGAGGACGTCAGCTGAGTAGGAGGTCCTTCAATGTGGCCACAACCACATTCGCGTTCACACTGCTAAAGGAATATGGACACACGTGGACCAGACCACCTCCGAGTGTGGTCTGGCATGTTCGGATCCAGTCCGAGTTTGTTCACACCTGTATTTAGAGCTTTCAAAGTTAGCAACATCCTAGTCAGCACAGAAGGACAACAAAACAAGACTCCAACTGAATGTTACTGCTCTGTGGACAACTTCAAATAAGTTCACAAAAAATCTGTCATCTTTCATAGATAATATTCTATAACTGTTCTTAATAATTAATAATTCATCAAATAGTTGATGTTTGGTTATGCTGGGATGTGAATGAACTGAGTGAGCTTCCATACATGAGGTAAGACATTCACAGGGACACAAAGCCTGTCACTTTGCAGCCAACCAACTTTGGATCACATGAAAATATTCATTCTCCCTCTCTCTCTCACACACAAACACAAAGTTGCGTCGCCATGCAGTGCAGCTGAGTGTTTTAGTGGCTTCGTGTGTCACTCCAGGGCTCCCCAGACGGGAAGAGTAGTAATCTACTCTGAAGGATGTAATGAGTGACCGCAACGGCGTGCATGCACACGCACGCATACACATAATCCGTCCTACCCCATGCCAAGGCAATCTGGCAGCACCGTGCCTCACACGTGAAGAGGGTGAATCAAAAGGGGGGATGGGGGGGGAATAACACAAACAAGTAGGCTGCATTGTGTGGCAGTAATGCACAAGAAAACATCAAGATTATTTCTCCAACCTTCGAATATCCTTGTACGGAGACTTTCGTTGACTAAATGGATCATTTAAAATGGTGCTTTATTACAGACACAGAGAGGGGTTTCAATATGATTTCTAGACATTCAAAAGCAGTTAGAAATAACATGTTTAGCCATTACTGTTACAAAAGATAAAAATTAAGTTAGTTTAAATAAAAATATTATCCTTCTGTTTTTTTGTCGCCACATGACCCCTTAACTGATTATGACAAATTAGCAACAGGATCAAGGCATGATTCTATTTTTTAATGCAAACTACCTTAAATATCCTTATGTTACATTTGAACCCACGGCAGGGTTTTGAGGTTCGCAGCTCTCCGGCACCTTTACTCTGGGGGTCAGAGGATGACAGGTTTGGAAACTGCTGGCATAGAGAGGCGGTGGCAACTGGTCTGTCAAGTGGCTAAACCACCTCAGTCCAGACTGAAGAATCTCAGCAACAATAGGACTTACTGACTCGAAATGTGGTGCCGACATTCATGATCCTCACAGGATGAATACTACTGACTTAAATGATCCCCTGATGCTCGTTCTATTACCACCATGAGGTTATATACGTGGTTTTGGATTGAAAGTCATGAAATTTTGTTTAAACGGTAAAAAGTCCCCCAGGATGTTTTCTTCCCTCAGGAAGTGGCATCCCCATCAGCCTCAGCTGTACTTTGAGTTTAGACACTAAACTAAGATGGTGAACATGGTAACATAAACTGTATATAGGGTCCGGAAGGTGAATACTTAAATGACTGAATCCTGTCTTTAGACTTATAAATGTTTTAGGTATATGTAACGTACATTGAATTTGCATCAATATTAAAAATGTTTGACATTATTTCTGTTATTACACTCATTAGAGACATGGATGGTGACTGTTGGAGGATTCTCATTGGCTCCACCCACTCTATAGACATGTGTATGAATGAGGTTATTTGGTGACAAACTGCAGTTTTACAAGTCTCCGGGTGAACTCCTCCGCAGGTAGTTGACACAAAGACATTGATATGTTGCAGAAATGGGAGGCGGTCCCATTATATTTTCACACTGGATAAGGAGCTTTGGCGTAGCTCCAGGCACCATGAGACTGTGTGTGTGTCCCTGTTCACACCAGCAGGGCACTGAAGTCAATTATGGTTTTAAGCAGCAGGTTGGAATCAATTATTACATAGACTTCTCCCCCCCCCCCCTCAAAGGGGGATAAGTATTAATATAAGTCTATTGGACTTTACTTAATCAAACCATCCGTTATGGATATTTAAAATTATATTTTTATTCATGTCGTCTGACTGCTACATAACACTGATTGTGTTATTATTCTAAGTGTCATGGCATTCAAAGTAGAAACAGTAGTTAGTAGATATGAGAAATACTGGAGGGATCAAGGTTTTGTCTCCCATTACTAGAAACCTGGAGAAGATATGCTGAAATACTAATAGTAACTAGAGTTTCACCGAGTAGAGCACATACCTCAGGCCAAGGCCCAAAGGTCGCCTTAAATGCAATCAAGCAGCACCAAATTTCACACAATCATAGACAGTCGCTTAAATGTAACCAATTTTTCCTCAAGAACAATAAATTATTCTCTGGGAAAAAGGTGAAAATGTTGAAAAATGCCACATCTCACAAAACCATCTGGCTTTTGTCTGCAATGAATGTATACAATCAGCATTCACTCCTGGGCTGAAGGACTCTGCAGTACACAGTTTTCTATCAGCACTGATGGAAACTATTTACCTGGGTAAATGCACTAATTTGACACGACAGTAAGGTGAGAGCATTTTTGGGGTTTTTTTTTAAAGACAGAGGCAAACTTATCAGTTGGCAATGGAAAAGGAGTGAATTGTCTTTTTTAGAGGGTTGACCCATATTTTAAAAATCTGCGTATACCAGCTAATTGTGGTGTAAAAGAGGCAACAGTAACAATTTGTCTCGGCAGACCAAGTTTCATACTACATACCCATGGTTGACCTTTTTCCGATAGGGGTCACACTACATAACTTATACAGAAATTGAATTATATTGTATATTTTCGAGACGGCAACATACATATGACTATTAGAAATAAACTACTCCACAGCACATTGTCGTTTTTTTTTATCATAAGTTGTAATTGTCTGAAAGGGACAAGCAGGAAATCAACAGTTATTACATTGTATATACACAGTTCCATGATGTTGCACTTGTGGCTTAAAACGTTGCCCAGCTTCTCGTGTTCGGCTCCTGGGCTGTGTGGGTCGGCCCTAGGTGATCGCTTTAAAAGCCCTCTTCTCCGAATACTTCAGCTTGAGTCTCCTCTTGAACCTAAGAGA
The DNA here is from genome assembly GCF_009819705.1 of Hippoglossus hippoglossus. Lineage (NCBI taxonomy): Eukaryota > Metazoa > Chordata > Actinopteri > Pleuronectiformes > Pleuronectidae > Hippoglossus > Hippoglossus hippoglossus. The sequence goes on along the minus strand of NC_047163.1, from coordinate 25,209,849 downwards.
TGGGGGCAGGGTGGAAACGTACATGTTCATCAATACACACCTCAATCTGTTCATCAATACACACCTCATCAATCTGTTCATCACCGAGCATCTTTCATGAGCTGTTACATAACAAGTCCTTACTTGGCTCTTTCTCTGGGTTCAATCAGGTTCCTCTTCTGCAGACTCTTGAAGCGGTCCTTGAGGACGCTGCCCTCTGGCTGCAGAGTTGCGACATTACAAGAGACAGGAAGGTACACGTCCAGATAAATCCATGTGAGGCAAATGTGACTCAATATCCAATTCCCACCCAAATTACAAAATCCCATTCAAACCATAAAGGCTGATTAAAGCATTATTCAGAGACATAATGACAGGAGATAAAAGAAGACAGGAATTTTCCACTGGCAATTACATCAAATGAAACTATAATTGTCCCTAGAGGGAAAGTGGGCCGTCAGAGTATTAAAGAATAGGATAAGGCTTAGAGTAAGACAATACAGAGTACTGAAGATAATACAGCAGCTAAACGAAGCAAAAGTCATTACAGATAAAGACGCCATGTCCTCAAGGTCAAAGCGGATCAGTAAGAGCACATTACAGATGTTGGTGACGTACCTTGAGTTGTCGCAGGGAGCCGGCCAGCTCGTCACTTAACTGAACCTCCATGTCCTGAGGCTGGAACCTGCAAATCAGAGCAAAAAGCCAAGTGTTTACATTGTGGTCAAGAAAAGGTCTGTTCGCATTCTGCCCCCTGCAGAAACAACCACACGTAAAGCTTTATGTTAATCCTGCTAACGTGTGTCTGCATCGTTTGTGATGACTAGTGGAAGAGTGAAGAGCCTGGTTAAAATGAATGTCCACATCTTCACATTTTGCACACAAATTTGAAACATATTCCAACTACTTAAGCTGATTAAAATTAATTTTGAAAGAACATATGTAAATATAATATATTGTATTATTTCTGCTGCTAAAGTGGGAATGAAGAATTAAAAATGTAATTAAATAAGTAACACAATTAAAAAACAAAATGTCTACATGGTCTCAAATTAGCTCAACGTATTATGAATACATACAAAAGCTTTGTTTCCTCAGCAGAGATAAGAGCAGGAATATTTTTACATGTATTCTACAGCATTAAAACGGGCAATCCACTATTTTACAGACCAAAAGTCAGGAAATCTCCACCTCTGCTCCATTTATTTTGACCGTTTTATTCTGTCTGTTACGAGTTGCTTCACTTTATCAAAGTGCAATACTAAATCACTCGAGGACCCCGTTAACACACGGCAACATGTAGTGGAAGAGCGTTATGTACTTGAGTCTGCCGAGGCGTCTGGGCTGGCTTTTCTGGGCTTCCTGGTTAGCCTTGCGTAGTTTCTGTTTTTCCCCTGTATTGTGTTCCTGCTCTTTGACGGACGCCTTAATGGAGCGAAGCTGGAAGAGCTGCTGTTTCTGGTCAGTCTCCCGTCTGTCGGCCAGCCGCAGCTGCCCCTGGGGTGGGAAGAGGAAGATGAACAGTCAGGTAGACAATCAGATGGTGAGTGGAGAAACAACAATGCGGCATCTTTCTGAGCACTTGGAAGTTATTTCAAACTGCAAACAGTTCATTTTAAATGGAACCTACTTCAATGATTGAAAACGAAAGCTCACTTTTTTGCGCTCTGTGCAGTTATGAAATTATCATACATTTTGTTCTGCAATGGTCAGACCTGACGTTAACATCCGTCCTGAGTGATCCGATCACAAGTGGTCAGCTTTAAGTTCAGGTGTGAACAGACCATAGGCACAATGACACATTTGAGACCACAAAAACTACTTTCAGACGTGGTCTTGGGACGCATGTTGCCACATTCTTTTTGCTGTGTGAACTCAAATGTGTTCTGTGCCGCCTGAAGGACCGCCTCCTTAGCTGACATCCTCTGACCTGCTACAGTTTCTTATATACAGCCTTGTTTGTGGCCAGCGCCACAATATTAAACGCTGACCACCACAAATTGGTTTTATTTTTTTCCCCAAATGGCTAAAATCTTGTTTCATTGTAAAGCTACATGCAGCATATTGATGCCTGTTCTGGCTCCACTCTGTCATCCCCCCTCTCTCACCGACTGAACACAGGCAAATACACACTCACATTGACACATTTGTAAACTCAGACTGGCTAATAACATAATTTGGTCTACGCAAACAGAAATGGTGTACGTGCTTATTTGCATATAGAGAAGGGAAATGATATCTGATCACAAGTGGTCACAGGAGACACATTCAGGAAGCATTTTAATACTTAACGCCAACCACTTCAGATCACTCAGCACAGATGTTAATACCAGGGCTGAATGGTTCCTTAGAATTATATCCCGAAACAAGCGCTGCGTTTTCACACTCGTCTCTGAAAAGTCCAAAGTGCCTCAAAGAAGGGAGATTCATTAATTCTATTATGGATTTATCTGATTATTTTCATGGTTTCATCTATGAAATTGTCAAACAAGCTGTGGAATATGCCTGTCAGTTTCCCAGAACATGGGATGGGTCTTCCTAGTGTGTATTGTTTTGTTGAACCCTAATCGAAAAGCCCGAAGATATTTCAATTACAGGCAATTTTGGAAAATTACCAAGCAGATACATTTCATTTCGATTACCTAATAAATTACTTCAGATCTATGTTCAATTACTTCTCACTTTTCAGGTTTAGGAGTTCTAAGCACATCTTTGTTGCCCTTATTAATAAATGTCAAAATAATAGTGCAGCAGACTACATCTGCTGTTGTTCAGTCCGGTTAATCATCTTATCAAAAAGCTTCATTACTTTACAGAAAATGTGATGTTTTCCAGAATATAAAAACAGGCTAGTTGCCTTCTACCCTGTTGCTCCTTAACATAATCAGGGGAATAGTACATTCACTTGCATGAAACAGGAAGTTAATTATCCCTTAAAATTAAGTATGTATCGAGTATGTACCTTTATTTTTTCTGCCTTTTCTTTCTTCCTCTGTCTCTCAGTCTTTTTTTGTCCCGAGGCGATGGCTCCTACTACTGCATCATCGTCTTCCTCAACAGGAGCTGTTTCTTCTTCATCCTCTTCTACGAGACCTTCCACCTCTTCTTGTAAGATTGTGTCCTGCAGAACACACGGACGCACGTGAGGAAAGAGACAAGTTCAGAGTTTCTGCTGCATTTACAATGAGTCAGAAAACGAAGGCAGAGCTGGCATGATCATCTGTACCACTGTGGCTGTGTCATCTTTGTTGACGGCGAGCTGTCTCTCTAATTTGTCTTCGGCCTTTTTCTTCTTAACCTCCACTTCATGGGCGTCCTTCAGCAAGGCCTGGATTCAGAGTGAAGGAGAACAGTCAGTTCATTCAGCACATTACAAAAAGAAACAATGTAACTCATGGGACAGGCTTCTTAAAACATTTTTTTTACTTCAGGACGGATGTGGACATCCGCCCCGCCTAAATGCATTAGACCTAATAATCAAAAACTCTCTTGATATTGTTGGTGTCTTGTGTAGCACCGCTTTTAACCGTCATCAAGACGCTCGCAGAGAATCCTGTGGACGATCTCCTGCTGTGTTCTCACATCGGTTCCTTCGGATATACTGCAGACTTTTTACAAGGGGACTGGCCGGAGCAAGTCCCCAAAAAGTCCAGAGGCTCTCACTCTGACATTTGAGTTCTCACATACACCTCATACAGAGAATGTCTGGAGGATCGCCGAAGTTTAGTGCATGTCTGTAAGCAGTTACACGAATTCAGGAGAAAGTAATGAAGCATAGTAGATTTTGGGCCTGTTTTTTCTGACACTATCTACACTGTGGTGAGTGTGTGCATAACCTCAGATCTCAGGACACAATTTACACAACAGTCTCCTGAGCTCCTCTGTGTTGTCTTCACATTCCCATGAAGGAAATACTGGGAGCGCAAGGATGAGATCATCACCGGTCACACACAGTTCTCAAAAATTTAAGAAAACAAAGTAGTAAATTATGTGCCAGGCTGCGCTTAATGAGCGCCCGTTGAAGGAATGCACAAGATTATTTTTGTTTGATGTTCACCTTTTTGAGAATGTTATTAATATTTCATACATTGATGATGCCCATTTCACCCACCCGAACCCATCCGCTGTTCATCAGAAATGAAAATTTTTACGACCCTACCCTCCCGACCCGTGGATCAACCGCGTGTCAAGTATACCTGCAATCCGCACAACACTAAAGTTTATGCATACATGGTTCAGTTACCTGGTGGGAAAAGAAGTCTGGGTTGTAGGATCCTCCCGGGGCGATGACCTCCACAGCAGGGAGGACAGACGGCTTCTCGTTCAACTTCTCTGGACGCTGACAAAAACGATAAGGCCACAACAGTCACATTCAAAGCACCATTCATGCAATAGGAAATATTCAGTTGTTAAGTTGTGACAAGTCTGGGTCCAAACTCTGGTATTATCAAGATGCCGCAGTGCCGTGACCCTTGCTGTAATTGTAGATCTCAGATGATGGAATAGATTAAATTTGATGCGAAATAAAGTTGTTTTTTGCCGTTGTGTGCTAACCTTTGCTGGCTAGAATTAGCTGGACAGCACAGAAGCAATGACAGTGTGAAGACTGAAAATAAGTTGATTAAATGAGCAGAGCCATGTATGCTCTGCTGGAAAGAAAAAAAACAACTTGAATTTAATCCTAATCGATGCCTCTCTAAAATACATGTGATGGTGAATTAATTCACAGGCTGTGCCATTCTTGTTTGCTTGTAACCTGAAGGTTTGGACCTGGTTATGGATATTACATCACGTGTGACATCACCCTAAACAAGTGGATTAGCTCCCCTGCTGGACGTTTATTTACTTTCTAATCCGTTTCAAAGTGGTCTCATACTTTTGAACGCCAAGATACATCTGACAAAAACAAACTCACCTTAACACGCTTCTTGCCAGTCTGTTGAAGGTACCAGGGATCACCTGAATCTTTGGCTGTGATGGGGGGAAAAAATGGAGATACTAAGAAAATATAGAAAGGATTTGTTTATCTACACTTTAAGAGCTGGTTCAAAATAACAAAGGTCAGTTCCAATACTGTCTATAAATGATTATTTGAAATGTTTGTTACTTAACTTCTTCTGATTCAATAACTGAAATATGTAACAGAACTTGAAAGCAAAGGATGGGGATAATTTTAATGTTGAATTGAAATTGATGACTTGCTGCAAAATCAACTAAATCCAATCACTTTCATGCTCTAATTGTTAAAGATGATTCTGGTTGATGCAGCTGCAAGAACCAATAAAATGGGTTCAGAGAAAGCTAGTGAGCGATTAAGACAAACTCACTCAATTTCTGGATATATCAACAAATTCAGAAAACAAAATTCTGGTGGCTTCCTTGATGGACTCCAATGATCACATCATTCAAACTGTTTGGTAAATACAGCTTGGTGAATTACACCCACAACAAAGGATTCAAAGCCAAGGAGATGCACAATTTACATATCACTATGATAGATGATTATCAATCTATTTATTACTAACATCTATATTTTATCACCTTGATTTTCACAAAACTTAAGTGTTTAAGAGTATCCTCAGATCCCAGATGACTGTTTACACAACAATCATCTGAGCTCCTCTGTGTTGTCTTCACATTCCCATAAAGGAAATACTGGGAGCGCAAGGATGAGATCATCACAGGACGGTCAGACAGACAGACAGACAGAGACAGACAGAGACAGACAGACTCCACTCACTCTCTTGTCCCCATATGTCGTAATATCCTCTGTCGGGGTAATTGTTGGCCTCTGTCACTGCTTTCTTGGGCCCTTTGATGACAGGCCGCCTGGTCTGCAGCCGTTTCAGCCTCCGAGGCAACACGCCTTTGGCTGCCAAGTGCTCAGACTTCTGGGCAATACGACGGAGTTTCTTGGCATTTGGTTGCTGATAGGCCAGCACACTGAGGGAGGAGGCAGATGAGATGAACAGTTGATTATGGAGGGCAGGACAATGTAAGGGAAACACGTAGAGTGAGATAAGATGGAGAGAAGTTGGCCCAAGCCCGGAGAATTGGATATTGGATATTCTGCAGACTTTTTACCAGGGGACTGGCCGGAGAAAGTCCCCAAAAAGAGAGGCTCTTACTCTGACATTTGCGTTCTCACATACACCTCCTCCAGAGAATGTCTGGAGGATCTCCGAAGTTCAGTGCATGTCTGTAAGCAGTTACACGAATTCAGGAGAAAGTAATGAATTTAGTAGACAGCAACAAGCATTTAGATTTTCGGCCTGTTTTATCTGACACAATCTACACTGTGGTGAGTGTTTGCATAACCTCAGATCTCAGGACACCAATTTACACAACAGTCTCCTGAGCTCCTCTGTGTTGTCTTCACATTCCCATGAAGGAAATACTGGGAGCGCAAGGATGAGATCATCACCGGTCATACACAGTTCTCAAACATTTAAGAAAACACAGTACAAACTGCAGTACTTTCAGGTAACTACATATAAAACTTAAAGCTTACGATACAATTAATTTAGACAAATCTCTACATACGCCTCATTGGAAACATAAACAAATGTTATCTTTACTTTGTAATATCCAATACAAAGGAAAAACAACATGGTTCATGTAATACCACTGTTCCCAGATACTATACTACATTTTGCCAAATTCACACAGACTGAATCCTAGTGAAGAGTCAACCAAATAAAATGTGAGGGGACACTGGGCTCTGTTTCTTCAAACAATATTCAAGTACAACTCAAATCACAGACAGAGAGAAAGAAAAAACATGGGTACTGACTCTTTCGGTGGTTGAACGAGGGAGTCGTGCTGCAGGATAAGGTCAATCCTCAGGGGACGGGACGGTTTTCCTTTCCTTGTCTTCCCCTCGACGGATTCTGGCACTTCACAAAAAAAACAGATCAATCACTAACATGAAATACATACACATCTCTTTATCAAAGGCTGTAAAGACACCATCCTATTGGTTGGTACAGGGGTTCATTTAAACCTGTTCTACTCTTGAAAATACAACTATTTATTGTTACTGTTGGTCCCATTAAATCTCTATTTACTAGTTTACACACTAATATGAAATATTTACCCTTCTGCTGAGCTTTCTTCGGTTCTCCAATATCCAAAAAGAACAAACTTTCATCTGACTTCTCAGACAGTAGACCCCTGAAACATACAGATCACAACTGGTGACGTCATTGTTGTGCGTTCAAATAGTCAGAGGATTGAAATAAAAACATCACTAACAGTACAAAACACAATGCAATCGAAGGTACAGAGCAAAGCAGCACTTTTACTTAGACGACATCAGAGTTCTTGTTCAATTTTCTGACATTCGACTAAGGCAAAATATTGTTGTGGCGCTAGACTGAATCTCAATGTGGACTTACTGAAGATGTTGACTAAACTTCGCTGTGTAGAGAAATCATCAGACAACACAAACATGGATAATTTATGAGAAATACAACTTTTAAAAAAAAATCCTGGCTACATCTGAACAGAAGAACCGTGTAGTTTGTGACGCTCTTTTAGGCGACCAAAGCAACATGTGGTTAACTGTGTAACATCGCCGATATACAAAGAAACTCTGACACGAGGCCTGTGAGAGAGGTAAAGAGGAAACATTTATATTGAATCAATATGGTCAGAGTTTCACACATCACACCACATTTAGCTGCGTTACCCTGTCGTCCTCTCCTGGTGCCTGACGTCGTTTAAAAACGACTCCACATCATTTATGTCGCTGTATTTGTTCCAGTTTTTCTTCTTATTCCTGTTCACGCGTTTCCTCTTGACGCCCAACGAATCATTGACGTCTTCTGAGGGCTTTACATTTAAAAAACCTGGTTGAGAAGACGCCACGCGTTTCAGCCTCCTGGCGGACGCCATGTTGAAAGAACAGAAACACGTGTCTTCTTCTTCAATGCTTATACGCTGGAGTGGAGCAGCGGGCGCCACCCACAGGACCGACAGTGCATGTGTTGAAAAAGCTTTTTTTTAAATCAAATATGAATATAAATATTAACTTAGTTTTTTCCTAATGTAGCTCAGCTTATAGGGCTATAATAACTGCTTTGGGTTAAACAATGTGAAAGTGATATACTTTTATATATGACGTTAACAACAATGACCAGCCTTGTTATGTTGGTATCAAATATTTTATTTAATGATCATTAAATAATACAAATTTAAATGTGAATACACTGTTAAAATGGCTGGATTGCACTGCACTTCACCTCCCTGACATTGCAGTGTTGTTGCATTTTTAAATCATAGTAAAATTAAATTATACAAAAAATAAAAAATAAAAAAAATAAACTAACAAAGCTGTTAATAAACTGAGAAAAACTTGTCATTACATATGAGTGCAGTCATGTAGTTGTTTATCATGTTGCAGCATGTAGGTAATATGTTTGTCCCAGATGCATCATGGGAAACGTGTCTCCTATTGCTCTCCTATGTACTTTTTCCTTTTTTTCTCCTCCCTTCGTTTTATAGCGAGAACAACGCTTAAGAGACTCAAGAATAAAATCCCATTTTGGAGCTGCAATCTTTCACTAACTTTTCAAAGGTAAGCATCACCTTTTCGATAAAACTCAAATCTATCATTTCATGTGACATTAGCTGTCGGATGGACGTGTTTTTGGTTTATTTTCGGTGAAAAAGAAAACGCAGGGCAGTCGAGCTATTATCTGGCTGCTCGGGGAGTCAGGGACCTGAACAGCACTTGTGATCGGGTTGGATTTGACTCGGTAATGCTCCTACAGTGAGGGGTCATCTGACAAAATATTGTTCACCAATCGATCCCCTGACATGTCCCCTGTCATCTTCAAAAAGTAGATTCCACTTTCGTGCTGCGGTTTTTACAATCTTCCGTCGTTTTTATCGTCACCCTCTTCATTTCCTACAACGATTTTTCCTTCCCGTTTACATTCTTCTAGCCAGCAGCCAGCCATCAACTCCGGGTGTGCTGGTTTGCGTACACTGTGCAGCCGGTGTGGGCGGGGTCGCCTGGTTTTCCTTCAAAATAGCTCATTCTGAATAAAAAATCAAGCCTTGTGAGCAACCGGGCCGCACTGTATGAAGAAACGAGCGAACCCACATCCAGTGCGCAAGGGGCGGGGTATGTAGCCAAGCGGCCGCGCGGTGATTGGCTTAAAGATTCACAACACCCCGCCCTACAAGCCCGTCAGCAGAATGTGATTGGTTTACATGATAAGGACCCGTTCTGTGATTCGATGCCTTCGCTGTCTGTTTTCCTACAGTTATTGCATAAGCTACCCTCAATCTTATTTTTTAAAATAAGGCTCCTGATATTGTTTGTATTTTCTAACCAGCTCTGACTTAAAAGTAGAGTCTGTCAAGTCCATGTTAAGTTTTAAACTAAATATAAACGGAAAATGATAACTTATCCTTCACATTGTGCAATTTTATTGCACAATCCTTAAAGTGGTGTTTGTTATGTATCCTCAGGTGATCTTCAGTAGTCATGGCCCGTACCAAGCAGACCGCCCGTAAGTCCACTGGAGGCAAAGCCCCACGTAAGCAGCTGGCCACAAAGGCTGCTCGTAAGAGTGCCCCCTCCACTGGTGGTGTGAAGAAGCCCCATCGTTACAGGTGAGACAAGAAAAGACAGCTCCCAGGCCAGATGGAAACCCTGTACTATGAGTCACTGACATCTTTCATAAGTAAGGTCTAGAAAACACATGAGTTCAAAAAACTTCTCAAACCAGTAGACCAGTAGAATGTCTAAATCACCTGTATTTTAGCTGTAATGAGGTCAATAAAAGAAAATATATATATATACATTCTACGACCAGGTTCTGCCTCACATATCCTCCTATATAATTATTTATATGCATTGTCAAGGCCCGGTACTGTGGCTCTGCGTGAGATCCGTCGTTATCAGAAATCCACTGAGCTGCTGATCCGCAAGCTGCCCTTCCAGCGCCTGGTGAGAGAAATCGCTCAGGACTTCAAGACTGATCTGCGTTTCCAAAGTGCAGCCATCGGAGCTCTGCAGGTCAGTATTAGCCATAAAAATGTAATAAACTAATGTACTGAAACAATGTTTCGTCTCTTTCCCACCTAAACAACAATGATTTGTCATCTGCAGGAGGCCAGTGAGGCCTACCTGGTGGGTCTGTTTGAGGACACCAACCTGTGCGCCATCCACGCCAAGCGTGTCACCATCATGCCCAAAGACATCCAGCTGGCACGTCGTATCCGTGGAGAGCGTGCTTAAGATGTTTTCTGGTTTATTATATGCTCTGTCCTCTTGTCCCTTTACCACTCTTTCATCCCTATACTTTCATCTCTATATTTAGTAGTTTGGTTTGAGGTTCTATATATATCATATGATTGTGATAACCGTAAAATGTGTGATCATGTCTTCTTTGGTGCTACTAGTCGCAGAGTTTCCTTAGAGATATCTTCATAAATGTTTGAAACTTTGAATCAGTTACACTCCTCACTTCTCTCTAGCTGGCTCAAAGAAATGTCTTCTTATCTCTATGAGTAGGGTGTTTTTGCAAGCAAAGAATAGTGTAAAAAAAATTAAACAAGGGTTGAAAATTAGAGACATTCTCATCTTCAGACAGAAACATACGTTGATATAGTGTGTCTTTTTGATTTCTTTTATTAGAAATTTGTGGTAAAAGTAGTGATTTCTCCTTTTTTTTTTACAATAATGGTGTATTTCTACTGTTCCTTTTTAATGTATCAAAACAGAAAAGTTGATTCTGGATGTCAGTTAGAAACGTCATTGTGCTATGATGACACTGCATGGTTTGACAGATTACAAGCGGCATATATGTAGCAGACCTTTGTTGATCATGTTTTAATTTTCAGCCATGTCGTTATGTCCAGGTTAATCTTTTGACTTTTGGTTCCTCTCTCAGGTTGATATGGTAACCTTTTTTTTCTACTGTGTGTTTGATTTATGTTTTCGGTCATTTTTAAAGGCAAAAATATTTGTATCCTGGAATTCACTTACAAACATAATAAACATACTTGTGGTTAAATGAGTTGTATAAGATAATCTACATCTTGTCACTTTGGAATTCAGGAAATCTTGATGAGCATTTTCACAAAATCATTTTATAAACAAAAACAAAAACATGTATAAAAAGATAGTTTCAGGTCTTACTCATATTTTTGTGCATGTATTTTATAAACTTCTATTCTTACACATCGTTCCAAGAACAAATTCTGCTAAAGAGGCCGTCACAACCTCTGGAGTCTATTACATTTAAAATAAGCATTTCATTCATGTCAGTCAACATTTTTATTATTTGAAATCGGTCTCTGACGTCGGTACAAAAGTACTGCGTAACTTATTACTTTCGGTTTGAGTTTGAAGGGTCAATGTCGCATTGAAAGCAGAAAAATAAAAACACCGCACTTCAGTATTTTCCATGGAGCTGCTCACAATATAAAGCACATGGTTTTTAAAAGAATAAAACAAACGCGCTCTTTATCTAATTCACCCGAGAGGAGCCGCGCGTCTCATTCAGACAAAAGTGACCACATACATATGTTGTGAACACTGTTGCATTGTGGGGCCGATGATTGACGCGGCGGCCATTTTCCCGCTGGACGCTGCTTCCCATTGTGGATACGAAGAAGAAAATAGAAAGAAGCGAAACATTTCTCACGACTCGCGCTCACTGTCCGTCACAGGTAAGCTTCTCCACACGAGTCCCCGCGGCCGAGAGGGAACTTTATGTGCTTCTGTTTTTAACTGTTGTGTTCACTGTCGCGTTAAAAGGAGAATAACGTGTTATTTCGTCGTGTGTGAAAACAACAGACGCGGCTGTGGAAGCGGTGAAACGCAGTCTCTTCTGCAGCTCACATCAGGGGGAACCGCTTTCAAATTATGCGCCGGTTCAGCTCGGTGCTACGCGGCCGTTAGGGACCGTTCAGCCTCCCCGGGCACATGTACGAGTTCCCCGAAGTGTCCTCTGTCCTGTCCTTCTGTTTTCTGGAGGACTGGGACAGCGGCTGTCTGGAGAATTGAAGTTGTTTATGTGCTGCTCCTCTGCTCCTCTGCTCTGGCTCTTTATCCCGTTCGCGCATCAAACCGCCGCCATCATCAGAACGCGGTGGGCGGACCCAGCAACAGTGGAGGGCAGCTGTAGAGCCCGCCCACCGTGCAAGGCCCCGCATTCTGATTGGTGTACGGGTTATGTTTTTAGTTACGTATTTATCCAGCAGCCAATAGCATCGTCGTTCTTCTTTGATTGACGCGTGTCACTCTTACTGCGTTAGGGAATGTCCTCTATGTTTACTTACTCCAAAAGTTTACTTTCTCCAAGTTACCTGCTCTAGTTTCCTATTAAAATTCTAACAAGCATTATATAAAGTGTCTTAGAATAAGAAGAAACGTTTATTTTGTGGTTAATAATCATTGTTTAGGAAGTGTCCACCTCAATAGATAAGATAAGATAATCCTTTATATTCCCACAATGGCGAAGATTGCAATATTTTCGCTCTAACCCGGAGTTACAGGGCAGCAGGTAATTTGATTTTAGAGAAGTCAAGCTCAAGACAGAATGTGAGGGGTATGTGTGAGACCTATAGTCCCACATATAGAATAAGTATAAAAGTATCTGACCAACAAAATACAGTATTAAATGCAAAAGTGTGTTATTTTTAAACCTTACGCTGTGTGCATTACTGGTACTACGAAAGAATGGTTCCCCAACTGAGAAAAGTTGGGGAACCCCCTTGTGTAAGAGAAATCACAGTAAAGAAAGCACAATAGTCCATGAGTTGAACATATTCAACAAAATTTGTCGTTTCTCTTCCATCTTATTCAGGTGATCTTCAGTAGTCATGGCCCGTACCAAGCAGACCGCCCGTAAGTCCACTGGAGGCAAAGCCCCACGTAAGCAGCTGGCCACAAAGGCTGCTCGTAAGAGCGCCCCCTCCACTGGTGGCGTGAAGAAGCCCCATCGTTACAGGTGAGACAAGAAAAGACAGCTCCCAGGCCAGATGGAAACCCTGAACTACGAGTTGCAATACAATAAAATACATTCTACGACCAGGTTTTGCCTCACATATCCTCCTATATAATTTTTTATATGCATTGTGAAGGCCCGGTACTGTGGCTCTGCGTGAGATCCGTCGTTATCAGAAATCCACTGAGCTGCTGATCCGCAAGCTGCCCTTCCAGCGCCTGGTGAGAGAAATCGCTCAGGACTTCAAGACTGATCTGCGTTTCCAAAGTGCAGCCATCGGAGCTCTGCAGGTCAGTATTATAATCAAAATCACATGTAGGACAATTTAATTGTACATATGCATATATGATATTGTGAAGGCAACATTCCTTTAATTTCTTTAAGGAGGATAGGAGCAGAATCTTTACTTAAGTAGAAGTAAAAAATATTCTCTATGTAAAATATCTCAAACTACAAAGGTTTGCACTTCTTACATGAATCAGTGTATACATGTGTTGTGTGTATCTGACCAGGTCTACTGAAGACTTAACTCCACGTAAAGTGTGTTCCTAAAATTCGTAGATGCACGTTGATTCACGTACACCTTAGATCTCACCCACCATTTACTTAAAAAATACATTCATCTATTATTTTTGTTGCTGCATCTATCTATCAATACATTTTATACATTTTGTAAAGACAGTCTTGAGATAAGAGCCCATGTATACAGTAAACAACTTTTCCCGCTAGTTTTTCCATCTTCTGGTAATGGTAACCGCTACCAGGCTGACTGTTGGTCAACAGCAGAACCAGCTGTAAAAATCCCAACTTGAACAAGAGACAATGATCTCAAAGCAATGAAAGAGGTAGAGAGAAACACCCGTTTGTATTAATAAATGGGCAGATTTTGTTACATACTGATTTAGTAGAAATAAAGTCAACTGAATGTTGACCAATTCCCAGAGCTCTTTACATAGCTGACTGGCCATTGACTCTACAACAACAAACCTGCCGCACTATTTTTACCACCCCATCGGTCTCTGTACTGGCCCTCCCTGTACACCTGAAATGTTGTGCCCAGTGACAGGCACACTTGCATAGTGAAAGCAAAACCTCCAGTCTAAACAGTGAGTGTTATTCTATAGCCTTTATGTGAAGCATTTACTTCACAATATGTTAAAGCACAACATTTTAGTCTTGTCTGTTGCCACTTCAGGGTACTAAAGAGCTATGTACACTAATTCCCTGTGTAACCTGAACTGTGCTGACCGCTGCTTGTTTCCTGTCTCTTCCTCTGCAGGAGGCCAGTGAGGCCTACCTGGTGGGTCTGTTTGAGGACACCAACCTGTGCGCCATCCACGCCAAGCGTGTCACCATCATGCCCAAAGACATCCAGCTGGCACGTCGTATCCGTGGAGAACGTGCTTAAACGCACCTCCTCTTGGTCTTTAATCTTTTCACCTCCTCCTGTCCTTCCTTCACCCCCCTGTCTCTCCGTCCCTCCACCCCTCACCTGCCCTCCCCCCTCTCTCCCTGTGTTAGTAGTGTGTAGAGGAAAACTGATTCTATTATGGATAAATAAAGTGTATAGTCGTGTTTTTCTTAGTGCTCTCGGCAGCAGACTTCTAGGGTACTCTCTTTTTGTGCATGTACCAACTCTTTGGTGATGAGGTCTCCTCAAGCACACGTCTCCTTGTTTGCACTGTTTCTAATCTGACTGTTGGGTGAAGGATGATTTGTGGAAAGAATGAGGGAGAGAAAGATAGACTAGAACATTGCAAACAGGGACAGACAGGAGAAGAGGAGAGGTATTGTCTGCTGGGGGACTCTGGTCTCTTTTCCGCAGCAGGGTGCTAGAAGAACTTACCTGGTCCTCTTCTCCTGCCTCCCATCCTCTGCCGGCCTCCACATGTAGAAATAAGAGTGTCAGTCTCTGCTCATGAAGGTAGAGGATGGACTTTCTGTCTCTGCGTGTGTTTGCATGAGTGCCAGCTCTGATCACCACAGCAAATTGTATACAATCCATACAATCCATTGATTTATGATTACCATATTAATCACTGCTGTCATTTGTCATGTGAGGTCTTTTTTTTTCTTCCAAATAAGTTTCATGCACAGGATTTTGTTTCTTTAATACTGTGGATGACATGGAGATGGGGGGATGAATCAGACATTTATAGAAATATTTTTTTCTACTGAAATGTGATGCTACTGACTCGTTTTGGCACCAAAGTTTGATCCTATGTAGATGCTCTTTTCCTAACTGACAAGCGTTAAACCTCACCTGTTTTTGTGGTGTTCAAATTGGTTTCATCTAATTATTTAAAGCCAAAGCTTTAGAGCTCAATGATGGTGTCAGATACTTTTTTAGTAGTGGCTCATTTTTTAACATAGGACCTTTTTATGACAAAGGTCCATCAAGGTTTGTAATGGTCTCTAAAACCAAAAGTTCTCAAAGTGAAAATTATTTTTTAAAAGGACAAAATAACTGATTCAAATGTATCTTAAATCAGTGTTACATGAAAAATAATAATTGTCTGTACAAGTCCCCCCTGTGCTTCAGTTTCTTTCCTCCGGATCATTTGATCATCTGTATACCGTTTCTCAGGTTGACTGGTCACCCTTTTAACTTAATTTTTAGTTTTTGCTCAATTTGATTTTCTTCTTTTTTTCTTTTTTTTGAAACGTTGAGGATGATGTTTCAATTAAACAATGTTTGTAATTTCCAGATTTGTCATATAAGGTGGTAATAAATGGATGTTACACACACACGCTCCCCTGTCTCAGGTGTTTGAGGAACATGACAAAGAGTTCAAGTCTGATCAAGCAACTGCGGGATGTGCTGGAAAATCAAGTCTTATCCATGGATTCCTCACATCACAACTTGACAGAACTGTAAACATGTTACCACAGGACGCCCTCAGAAGCCTAGTGGAGTCCATATGTCTGCAGGTCAGACCTGTTCTGGTGGCACAGCAGGTTTAATGTTGTGGGTTATTAGTGTATCGTACGGCAAATGAGCACAGTACAAAGTAAACAAACAAAGCACAAACATCCCATTATTCAACTGGATTTAATTGCAGAGGCAACAAGAACAGTAAAACTGTAACATTAGCTCTGTAATGTTTCCTCTTTGTTGTTACAACAGCTCAAGCACGTTTTTATATTCTCTTTGAACCACTGTGCAAGAATATTTTGCAAGTTTGTACATGTTCCCACACCAGGAGGAGTAACCACTCCCAGATCAACAAACAGTGTATGAGTCACATACTCAACTTTACGACAACAGAACACCATCCATACTTGCAGCTCCATAAATACATCTCTGTAGGTTTTCACATGAGGCTTGGAAACCTTCAGTGTAATGAGACTACTGACACCTCTTACACCACATGATGGCAGCAAAACACTGTGTAAATAACATTCTCAAAACTCCCACAGATGTGATGTGCTTCAATCCTGAGTAATGCAGTATATATATATATATGTATATATATGTATTTACCCTCATAAAATACGTACTTTAGAATTTGAATTCTAAATTTAATTTGAACAGCGACTCTACAGAGAAATACTTTACAGAAACCTCTTTACCCATTGTCCTATTCTTGTTGTAAAATTTGTTATGTACCTCTTCTTCTCTCTCTCACACAGACACACAAACACACACACACTCTGAAATACAATTAATATCCCTTTCTGGCCTGACATCATTCCCCTCATCAGTGTTTAATTTCATCCTTCTACTTCCTTGATTAAAAGGGATCAAGCCATGCCCTCAGCCATATTCATTACAATGAAATACACACACACACACACACACACACTTATTTTACCCATGTCGCTGAGGCCTCAGCTATACTCATTACAATGAAACACACACATAGACAAACAAACATCTAATCAAACAGCAGCCTTTAATCCTGTTGTTTTGAATGGGCACCACAGCTTCAGTGGTATGCACACACACACACACACACACACACACACACACACACACACACTCACACACTGATTGTCGTCCAGTCACTTTACTAGGGTGACGGCCAACTCTGCCTTCATCCAGTCAAGAGTTTTGTAAATTGTTATTAATCAGCCACATATTCAAATCAATAGAGCCAGTGTGGTGAAGGACGGGTCCACACTGAGTCAACACCCATCAACAACCACGTCAGACACTTGCTACCAACACTTCCTGTTTGGCAGAACCAATAACGCAGTGAGACAAGTTCCAGTTCCCCTTCATCAACACCCTCCGTCTCCCTCTGTGTTCATTTGAATCAGTTTTAATCTTGATGTCATTCAGCACTGTTGATGAAATGTAAATATTAGATTCATGACGTTCATTTGTTTTTGGTTTAAATTCATATGGCTCCCAAAAAAACAAATCTAATGGATCTGTTTTGAGATTGTTTATTTATACTTTGTGTTTATGTGCTTACATATTACTGCTGATGTATTCAATAAATTGCTATTGAATACTTTAAATTAAGTCTATATTATATTAGTACCGACCTTAAGAATTCCATTGTTGGCCGTGCTGTACTTCAGTCAGTCCCAAAACGCTGCACATTTCCCAGATGTCTGTGAAAAGTGGGCTCACACAATTAACCAGATAATTATACATGAAATAATTTCATTCTTTGGATTAAAAGCTAATCTAACTGCAGGATTACATAGCGGCATATCAAAAGAACTGTTTCTTTCCCATGGATTTGGACCTGTATATTGACGTGTGGGACTAGAAGAACCAGGCCTTTATTGTTCTGAATGAGCTTTAACAACAATGAATTGTGATCAGTGGATTATCTTGTGTAAACTGAATGCATTTCTCACCAGGTCTTTGGTTTTTACAATCTACACGTGTGTTCACCTTAAAATGAGTCGAATAGGACAAAACAGGCCTGTGATTTTCTTCGTTGTAAATTATGACTCATTATCTAATCAATATCCTATTTTTTATTTGTGACTACACCAGTGAACGCAACACAAGCCTCTCTTGTTTGTTTTAAGTGTGCTTTGTATCATTGTTCATCAGAAACATGGAGTCTTAAAGTGAAGCAGCATCATGTGAGACTGAGTTGATGTGACCCCTCATAAGCAGTACTCTGCCCTAAATGTTGAGCATATAATGTGTATAGGTATTTTCTTTCTAATTGTATGTCTTTGTGCGTGTGTGTGTATATTTGTGTGTGTGTGTGTGTGTGTGTGTACACAACTGTGCGTTCACCTTCCCCAAGGTCTGCGTATAGTGGTGCTCCATCTGTGGCACTCAGGGGATTACAGCCAATCTGTCTGTCTGCCGCTCAAAGTGCTGACCGTCAGACCAGCACCAGATTAACACAGTGCTGGGATTGGGAGGAGGGGTGGTGGGAGGATGCAGCGACGGGTGGAGCATGGGTGAGGAGTGATGGGGGGGATGGGTGGAAGAGAGAGATGGATGTGATGTTCAGGAAGAGAGAGAGAGAGAGAGAGATGTGTGTGTGTGTGTGTTTGTGTATATGTGTGTGTTTGGGGAGAAGGGGGGGGGGGGGGCCAGGCAGGGGGCAGGTTGAAAGGTCGACCCCAGATTAGTACACAACTGGTACAGTGTGAGTGCGTGTGAGTGCGTGTGTGTGTGTGTGTGTGTGTGTGTGTGTGTTTGCGACAGAAGGGGAGTGGAGAGGGACAGAAGGGGGATAAGGAAGAGGGACAGATGTATGTGGTGGGTTGGTGGACCGGGTCACATTTAACACAAAACTCCAGTGGAATGAGGAACAGTGATAGGTAGAGACCCTGGACTGTTTATGGGTAGAGACACAAGCTTCATATCCACCTAAAGCTCCAAACTGTTCCAGCAGTTTTAGTGTGAGCTGCATCATAAAGGCTGCAATGTATGTGATCATGTGTAAAAGCAAAAGTATTATTTCTCTACCAAATGGTGACAGTCAAAGAATATGTGCCCAGAGATGAGGCTGGAGGATGAATCACAAATAGATAGTCTTTCCTCATATGTATTTTTGCTGTTGCACTTAGTTATACTTTTAACTTTTATTTATTTAAAAGGGACAGTGTACATTGATTAATATAGAGTACAATGGTTCATATAAATGTACCAGAGTTAGTCTCTTAGACAAATTTTCATCTGCAGTCCCGAGCAGGTTGATGTTAAAAAGAGAACAGACAAACAAAGAAACAGAGAATAAACAACAGACAAATGGACAACAAACATATATATATATATATATATATTTATATATTTATTTATTTTAATTTTAATTTTAATTTTATAATTTAATTTTTAATTTTAAACATACTGAGGCAAAACAGCTAGTAAAAATTTGACAATTAAAAGGATACATGCTGAGGCAGACAAATAAGTGAAAAGAATGGAATGAGGTTGTAACCCTGAATTGTTTTCTTAAAGTAATACAGTTTGTCAGACTGAAGGATCGGGTTTGTGTGAAATGGAAAAGTTTGCCCACATGGAAACGCAGCACTTACTTACAGCAAAAAGTCTGTTATAATAGCGAGGTGCAAGATGGGTTTGAATAAAGAACTTCCAACCATACACTGTATATAAAGATGGACAACAATGACTGCTCCCCAATTGTTATTTGACGCTATAAAAACAACGTGAAACATCATGATTGACAACTGAGACTGACTCATGAGTACATGAGGAAATGAGGAAAAATACATGTAACATACAGACAGACAGAATGGTCGGTCAGGGAGGGGCTTCATCCTATAGCAACATAATGAGAAGAAAAGAAGAAGACAGTGGATGACGAGGACAGTCTGAAACCTCATGGTTTTGGATCAACTGGTGAGAAGGTGAAAAAACTACGAGTGCAACAGTGTTGAGACGAACTTTCTGAATATTATTTGATTTCCACTGTAGAAAGAAGAATCAATTGAATGAGTCAAGCATTCAGATTAAATACAGTTCCACAAAAAGATTCAACGATTAATTGTTTATTTGCTCTGGTATCTAATGTCAGAAGCACTGTGACATTGAGTTGTGTAAATATAAATAACAGCTGGAAACGTGGAGGTATTCGAAAACTTTTGACAGGAATGTGTATGGTGTGTTGTCTGACCACAAATAAGACGCAAAAACATTGGGTAATTAACATCAGCACTGAGATCAGGATGTGTTAACACTCACCTGAGCCTATAGTGAGGAGACAAAGCGTGTGTGTGTGTGTGTGTGTGTGTGTGTGTGTGTGTGTGTGTGTGTGTGTAGTAGGGACTCGGACATGGGGGGTGAGTGGGTTCAGACTAGATGAGTGCACCACTGAGATTATTTTCTTGCACTAGTGCACAAAGAGACGTGGTGAGTAGGGGGGGGGGGCTCGGGAACCTGAGGGTGGGGGTGTGCAGAGAATTGCTCCCAGGGATTAACCATGTTCAGCCATTAGCACAACCTGGTAGTCAACTGGTCACACAGCAGGGTTCAGTGCCGCCACACACACACTGATTAATGAGACGTCAGAGAGGAAACACTGGTGTTGTGTTGTTTATTGTTGCTTTGTCTATTCTGTGTTTTTACAGTATGTGTCACTGATTAGACAAGTTAGCACAAGTGAGCCTTTTATATTATACAGTCGATTCGGTGTTAATTTCTACCAATTTATTACTTAAATCATGTCTATGTCAAACTGTACATAACAGTTTGATAAGTGTGACATTCCACTCACCATAAAACCAGTGGGAGAATCCCATTCACAGAAGAATGACAGGGGTGTTCGAAGTAGGCTGCCAAGGCTCATTTATTCTCAACGTGAGATACATATGGAAACAGTTGGAGTGACTTCTGTGCGTAATTTCGTTTGTATCTTCTGAAAGCTTAACAGGACACAAGGAACGGAAATGAACAAACAAGGAGTAGATTTCGATGATGTTGGTGAGAAACTACAGGCATCTAAATGAGAAGGGACAAACAGGTTAAGGACATGGACATGTAGAAAATTCATATGTCCTCTGTAACGTTCAATTTAATTTAATTTAATTTATCTACAGCACCAAATCACAGCATACATTATCTTAAGGCACTTTACATATTTAAGTACTGCTACTAATGCCTTTCCCTCCAAAACATGGAGCGCAGTTCCAAGGACAGCATTTGTACGAGAAGGGGAACAGGAGAGGGCCACTCTGGAGGAGCAAGCCTGTGACTGGGAAAGGCTATTGGATGTAGGTCAGTCCCATCACATATTGTCACTAACACCCTAAGACCGGACCTGGTGCTCTGCGTGTTGTCTACTTTGCAGAATTGACAGTATCCTGGGAGGATGCTGTTGATGAAGCAAATGAGAGGAAGAGGGAAAGGCTCTCCCACCTACGACCTGACGATTACCTTTGGCAACTCCGTGTTAACCCTCACCTAGACTGCTAGGAACCTGGGTGTGACACCCGACAGTCAACTCTCCCTGACTGCCAACATTACTGCAACAACCCGTTCCTGTAGATACATGCTGCACAACATCAGGAGAATACGTCCCCTTCTCACTCAGAAGGCAGCACAGGTTCTGGTCCAGGCTCTGGTCCTCTCACTCCTAGACTACTGCAACTCCCTCCTGGCTGGTCTACCTGCTAGTGCCATCCGACCTCTGCAGCTCATCCAGAATGCAGCAGCTCGACTGCTCTTTAACCTAAATTCACTCAGACTACTCCGCTCCTCCGCTCCCTTCACTGGTTACCAGTGGCTGCCCGCATCTGTTTCAAAACACTAGTACTTGCGTACCGTGCTGTGAACAGATCGGGTCCAGTCTACATCCAGGACATGGTCAAACGTTACACCCCAGCCTGTCCACTCCGCTCTGCTTCTGCCAATCGGCTTGTTGCTCCCTCACTGCGAGCTAACCCCTCAACAAAATCACGACTGTTTGCTGTCCTGGCTCCGAAATGGTGGAATGAGCTCCCAAATGACATCAGGACAGCAGAAAGTCTGCACATCTTCCGCCGCAAACTAAAAACACACCTCTTCCGACTACACCTTGAATAAAAGTTTAAACTAACAATTTAGTAGCACTTAAATGGCACTTACTTATAGCACTTTGTAGTCTGGCTTTTTTGAAGAAATAGTACTTTCTTGATTCTTGTTGTTCTGGGCTTGTACCCTCATGGTTAAATGCACTTATTGTAAGTCACTTTGGATAAAAGCGTCAGCTAAATGAAATGTAATTTAATGTAAAGGAAGAGGCTGTGGTATGCAGACATGGCATTTGAGGCAGAACGAAGTGTCTGGAAGGAAATAGTTCACCCAGTGGAGGTTTGCTGCAGGGGTTTTATTTCAACAGCCACCATCCGGTTGCTCAAAGAACTATGAATTTACAGACAAGCCCTGTGACAGACTATAAAAGAAAGATCACGGACTGCACAGCGCTAAAGCCAATGGCTGTGGTTCAGGAAGAAATATTGCAACTGGGCCTCATGATGTTATCGGGACACACACCCAGGTCTGATCAGCCTGAGGTGGGCCTGCCTTAGAAGATGGTGTCTTGTGGTTAAAAAGCCAAAACACCTGTTGATGCTGAGGTACAACTGAAGATATGTCCCTAACATCCACTGGTGGTCACTAACATCTGCTGATATCCACTAGTGTGGAATGTGATGTGAGTGTACAGGGCAAATAAGCTTGCTAGATAATACCCCTCCCTTCAACCTCCCCATGTGTTTGCATGTGGAATAACCCATGGTAAAATATAAAGGCCCCCTCCAGAGCTAGTGTTTGGTTTGTCCGTTTTAGTCTTCTGTAGAAACATGAAGGTGCAACACAGCGTTCTCTGTTGAAGAGGACCCAGCTACAAAGGGCTCATTTTAAGGTAATGAAATCACCTTTTAACTGAGATTTAAGCAAAGCACAGAGAAACGTCACCCTTCAGCTGATGAATGTGGAAGCAGCCCTGTAGTGTTGAGCTCTGCAAACACATCATTCTGCACCGTGAAGCTCACACATCCATCTGAAGCACCAAGAAAAACATGTTTTCTAAATAAGAGGAACTTGTGACTGTAAATGCATCATTGAACCTATTTAAGTTATTTCATCTCATTCCTAACCTCAGTCTATTATACTGCTCTCGACTGTGAGACGTACCACAGTGTGTGTGTGTGTGTGTGTGTGTGTGTGTGTGTGTGTGTGTGTGTGTGTGTGTGGGTGTGGGTGTGTGTCTGTCTGTCTGTCTGTCTGTCTTCGGCCATGTGCTCCTCTAGTCACAGAGCTACCAGAAACAAGAAGGGAGGGATAGAACAACAAGCCTCTGCGGACACACACACACACACACACACACACACACACACACACACACACACACACACACACACACACACACACACACGCACATACATAGAAACACACTTATACACTTATACACAAACTACTCGTTTGTCTCTCTACAGCGCCTCCTAATGACAATGTTTGCATTACATGAAACACATGTTACTGACAATAACATGTGGACTATAATAAAATAATAGTCCTAAAATACTATTACTATTTTTGCCAAAATATTAATTTAGTCTTTTACTTTATTATCAGTATGTAATGAAAGACAAATTACTGCTTTATGAACAAAAGCAGAAACGTATGTTTTACAAATTCTTTTCTGGTTCTTTTATTTTCAACACTTGAAACTAATTGTTAAACAATCATCATTACGTCTTATTTTTAGAAGAGATCTTATTTTATCTTACGTGCAGTACTATATTTATGACGTGTGATGTAAATGTGATATAATGATATGAAAACACTTGGATAGTGGATTTGTGTTTAACATGGCAGAAACGGGCGTCCATACATTTTAAAGAACATACAATATTTTGTGCAGGTCAATTTCAAACCTCATGATATTTAGACAACCAGCCATATGGACACTATGTTCTTATAACAGTAAGATTAGCTAGATCATATATATATATATATATATATATATATGTTTATATATTCACACTCAGTAAATATTTGTATGAGTGTGACACTGTCACAAACAGACTGGTTGGTGTGTTTGTTGTGTGCAGCATGAGTCACAAAGATGAAACAAACATGTTGACTTGTTGTTTCGAGAAGGGTGTGTGTGTGTGTGTGTGTGTGTGTGTGTGTGTGTGTGTGTGTGTGTGTGTGTGTGACTAATATTTTGTAACTTTGTGGAGGCACCCCCTGACCCAACACCCCATCAGCTTGTGATTGGTCTGTGGCTCCACCATCAGGGATTAGACCATGTTTCCCCACTTTACGTCCCTTGTTCTCTCCCTCTCTCTCTCTCTCTCTCTCTCTCTCTCTCTCTCTCTTCTCTGTTTTCTATTTCTCTTTCTCCCCACATCACATGATCCGTTACATCACGGGATTGAGGTCAGAGCTGGATTAGGGCGAGCGAGCGAGAGAGAGAGGCAACGCCGGAATTACTGAAAGTGAGGGAGGAGAAGTTTGCGCGCGTTTGTGTGTGTGTGTGTGTGTGTGTGTGTGTGTGTGTGCGTGTGTTCAGATGAAGAGAGGAAGAGGAAGAGAGAGAAGAAAAGAGAGATGGGCGATAGTGAGAGATTGAGACAGAGAAAGATGAGGAAGGTAGAGAGAGACAGGGATGAAGATATTCAGAGTTTAAGCAGTGCAGGATTGAACAATGCACACGTCCCAGTGTCATGTCTGAGTTTCTAAATGCATCTGAAAGCTCTTAAAGAATGAAAAACTATAAATATGTCCTCACTAAATGGTGAGTCAGATTAAAACAAAGCTGCAGTATGGGTACATGTATATAAAAGTCCTGGAGCGATGGAGACAAAGGTCAAAAACGTAAGTTATTGAGTAATCTTCATTCTAAGTGTGTCACCAAGCACTTTTCTGTTTTGTTTCTTTGCGTAGTGTGTATGTGGAAACTGCTTATTTGCTATTTATTCACTCAATTGACTCAATGTTATTATTACCAGCACATACTGTTGCCTATAATCTGTGCTAATGCAAGAAGTGGAGTCTTTATACAGTAAACTACACAACAGTGAAGTTTGACTGTTTTAAAGTTTGCTGATTCACTTCATGGCTCATAGCTCCGATGTTGGATACATTCTTTTAAATGGTTCTGTAATTAGTTTTTGAACTTGATCACAGGAAGTCAGTCTTCACATTGGGAACACATATCTTTGATAAATTATTGTAGAGGTTCATCTTCTACCTTTTTTTCAGATCATGGGGCCATGTGTTTGACTTGGAGTTTACAGTAGGCTGATTTAACTTGGAGATGCATGATGACCTTCTGGTTAGAGGAGGACCCACTCTACCAAAGCCACAGCTTCCCCACATCTGTAAAGATGTGCTGTCAAATAACGACACCAACTAATCATTTCATCTAACAACACAAACTGTAATTAAAAACTTAATGTAATTTATATAATGTAATCTTAAAGGTTCCACTCAGAGAAACATTTTTATACTTTATTTTTCCACTCTCTAATTGATTTCATGTTAAGTGGCAAGTTGGCAAGGAAAACAACGCCATCATCACAACCATCTTAATCAATTATTGTTTGAGCAGTGATGATCTAAATCTGTGGTTCCCAACATCTCTCATGTCTTGTGGGTGTTAACATGACCAACCAAAGCGTGATCTTCAAGAGATGAATGATCCACTAATTCAGCAGAAATAGAAAAGATTATAGGGAAGTCAAATAAAATAAACAGCATGTGTAAAGTGGAAATATGATGTATTTCTGTCCTGTTCATCAGGACATGGCCCCTCAAATTGATCTGGCAGCTTCCTGCGGGGGTCCTGATCCCCAGGTTGGGAACCACGTATTCACTGTAAATAGGCAGAGGAATGATCAGTGAACATTTCTTTTCCTATCGACCCAACCTTTTCATTTCATCATTTCAAATCTCATTTCAGCTAGGGTTTCTGGTGCCTCATTTGGTTCGGCATTGCAACAAGATAACATCATGGATAGTAATATGTATTTCAAAACACATCAAGACAGAATGAAAGAAAAGATGTGAGCAATACGTTGTTGTCCTGGGAACACCTGGGATCCTAAAGTGACCCGCGCTGGCACTGGATCAGGGTGAACCTGTGACTACAGATTAAACTCCATCACACTGGCATGAAACTGGAACTGGACGGCCTGCCGGTTCTGAGCTTCCTCCGGCCTGCTCTCCAATTAACGTAGAGAGGATCCCACACGTGAGGAAATATGGCTTTGATATTTCAGACCTGCTCTTTTGTGGAAAGTGGGGACGTTTGGATGTATACTGGATATAAATCTATTCATTTTGAGTGTATAAAGTGACAAAAAAACAGAGCAGTTAAAGAAATGAAACATTCGCTTTTTCATTTGAAAACTCTCAGTGTCATCTCTCTGGGCTATGCAGATGTTTGGTGGACTTCATCTGTGTTGTCTTTATTTTCTATTTTTATTCTCAAGAGGTCAAAGTTTATTTAACGATGCTCGATGTCCCATGATGCACCAGGCCTGCGAGAGCATCTGTCACAAAGGGAACATTGGAACCAATTTGTCATCTGGAGAGGGGGCAAGGTTTTAATCCTGCTGATGAAAATAGAAATGTCCAGAGGAAGATGGGCATGCAAGTGGAGAGATGATGAGCAGAGAGTGACGGCATGGAGGAGAAGGAGAAGAGGAAGAAGAGGAGGAGGAGGAAGTGAAGGAGGAGGAAGAGGGAGACAGTAATCCTGTCTAATTCACTTAGTGTTGCGCTGAGGGAGCAGGACACTAAGAGGATTTGGGACATTCTCTAAATTAGATCAGCAAGAATAACAAACTGCGGGGAGAAGTGGAGTGGAGAGAACGAGGGGGCACAGAGAGAAGGGGCAGATGAGGGAGGTTGGCGGGAAAGAAGGGAAGACAGGAGCAAATGAATGGAAGAGGTAAATAAATGAAGAGATAGGTTAGAACCCTCAAGAGAAAATAAAATAATGGGAGGTTTAAGGATGATAAAGATTGGTTGCCAGTTTGAATTTCCACAAATCTAACAAATATTTAGGGTAGCTGTCACTGAGCAAGGCATTCAACCCCTGACAAGGAGGAAAATGGTAAAATGATCAGAGATTCAAACACACGACAGAAGTACCACCTGTGGCCAATGGTACCAAAAAAGAAAAAATCCCTCCCATTACATTGGGGTTTGATGCCCAAAACACATCAAATGCCAAGCACTGCCATAATCCAGACAACAGTTTTAGTCCAACATATCATTAATCTGTGGCTCTAAACTCTGACTTTTACTATTAGTGATATTAACTAGGTGTTAAGTTGTAATCTGCAGTAAAGCCCTTAGCAGAAGTGTATGCTGAGGTTGACAGTGGCTGGTTGATCCATTCATACTGTAATACTGATCCTGTTACCAGCACTAGCTGCAGATCACTCTCACCTACTTACACTGTGCTGCAGCGTGATTTAGCTGCTTTATAGCAAAGCTACAAATCTTATTTAATGATTGACATTGTTTAACTGATCAATATGATGATAATTCGAAGTGTTGCTGAGCCAGACTCAGAGCAGTTTGGATGAGGTTGTTGTTTTCACTGGTTTTACTGTGTTCACACTCTGAACACAATGAAAATTGTTTCTATGGTCATAGTTATTGACTGTATCTACTTATTCTAGTTAATTATGTATTTTATTTTTATTTAAAATGTTGAATGGTTTATTGTGGAATGGATTTACCATTATTATCACAATTCACAGCCAGATTCTTATAGGTTTCCTCCTCTAAGAATCATTATGTAGATTTCCATCCATTGTCAGAGAAAGACAGAGTCTCTGCTGTGCTATCCCTTCAGGCTCTTTACCCGTGCATGGTCTACAGAAGTTACTTTATTCGATAAAGAAAATAGAAAAATAGAAATGTTTTATATGTTTTGTATATTTATTTCTCTATTAAACACATTTAAATATTATAACTCAATCATAAATCAATAACAACAAACAATTTTAGACTTTTTAAACCTTAAAAAGAGTCTTCATTGGGATTATTTGGAGCACATTATTCTGTGTTGTCCACAGTGTATCATTGTATATATTTTTTTATTTTAATTAATTGTGCCTTATTAATTGTGCCTAACCCTTATGTCCTTTGCTACAGTAAAAAAAGGAAGGAGGCTAAACTTTGGTCACACCTATTGTAGGCAGCACGTTTTAGCATCACTGGCATCTCTCTATTGGTCACCAATACATGGATAATGGCTACATCCTTCCAGTTTGTACTGTGTGAATTTCATAAAGATGCTCAGAGTATAAAAGGAGCGGGCGGTGCCTCATCATTCTGTCAAACGGGTATGTGCACATTTTTGTCTTTGCTAACCCTGATTGGGTCATTGAAATAAAGCTATATAGCAGATGTGGGCCACTTCAGGCAATGCTGCAGAATGTCTGGTCTTCTTGTGAGCCTAAAGTTGTCTACTAGCAAAATAGCAAATGTCCCAAAAACAAATGTGGGCAAACATGTGGTGCTCTCTGCAATGTGTAATCTGGATGTGAACCTAAAGTGGCACTCAGTGCAGTGTTTACCTCTGCCAAGGCCCAATAGTCCCCTTACAATGAGTCAAGCTGCACCAAAAATCACACACAGAGATCAGTTCCCTAAATATGCCTGATTTAAAAAAAAATCAAGAGCCATTAATTATTCAATGTTAAAGAAAGTGATCAAAACATTCCTGAATCCACCCACTGATCCAGATCTACACCAAATTAAATGGATTCTACCCTGACCCATACCACATCCTTTCACCAAGTTTCATGGAAATCCATTTAGTTGTTTTGTGTAATCTTGCTTACAAACAAACTCACAAACAGACATTGGTGAAAACTTGACCTCTTTGGTAAAACGAAGTTTAACATAAGAGCTGTATCAAGATTTTTGTGCCATTTTACATATGGGTGGGTTCACTCCATGTCGTATGTGACAAAACTGCATGAATTAGATTTGACCAAGCAACTGTTAGTTGCAATGAATGTTGTTTTATTATTATTATCATTATTTATTTATTTTCCCTTATCTGAGTCGTACTTAACGAAACATAGACATAAGTTGTGTTTTCAGTCACTGTATTAACCTAGTCTGAGTACAGACTGTTCACTCAGTGATCCTGCTTCATCTCTATGAAACTCTGTTTCATCATGGATTTGATTTTCATTTCATTTTAACCCAAACAAAGCATATCAATTTGTGAGTGTGTGTGTGTGTGTGTCTGTTTGTGTCTAAGTAAAAGAGTTGTGTGTCTGTTTGTGTGCATGTGTGTGTCTTATGTCTTACTGTTTATGCATATGTGTGTGTGACTCGTGCATTTCTAATTATATGCTTGATAATTGTTTTTTGTGTGTGTGTGTGTGTTTGTGTGTGTGTGTGTGTGTGTGTGTGTGTGTGTGTTTGTGTGTGTGTGTGTGTGTGTGTGTGTGTGTGTGTGTGTGTGTGTGTGTGTGTGTGTGTGTGTGTGTGTGTGTGTGTGTGTGTGTGTGTTTGGGCGTGTGCTTGGCGCGTGTATGCTTGGCGGCGTTGGGATTAGGAATCGATTAAGAGGAAATTGGACTGCAGGGAGGGGGGGGGGGGGTGGAGGGAGGAAGAAGGGAGGAAGGGATGAGGGGAGGGAGGGAGTCGGGGCTGATGGGGAGGCCGCGCAGCCTCTGCAGCAGCAGCAGCCAGTGGCATGATTACACTGTGCGTCCAGAGCAGGCCGGCCACCAGCTTGTTTGCTGGGGATTAGAGAGGAAAGAAATGAATCATATTTCTAAGTCCTGAGTGTATCTGAGCCTGTGTCTGTGCTTCACAGTCCATATGCTGCTGAGGGATTACAGGAGCACGGCATGGGGTCAATCTATCTATCTATCTATCTATCTATCTATCTATCTATCTATCTATCTATCTATCTATCTATCTATCTATCTATCCATCCATCCATCCATCCATCCATCCATCTATCTATCTATCTATCTATCTATCTATCTATCCATCTCTCTCTCTCTCTCTCTCTCTCTCTCTCTCTCTCTCTCTCTCTCTCTCTCTCTCTTTACAAACTGACAGTAGAAAAGTACAAACAACCACTTGAGAAATAATGTAACAGTGGTCAGTGCTGAACGTCTGGTTGTTTAAATTGTGTAGCACTTAACAGTTTGCAATGTGAAAGATTAGACTTGCAACATGTACAGGTTGGTAGCTTTCACTTCAAGTTGTGTTTAGGGTTTGATGAAACACAAGTGAAATTCACCTAAATGAGGCCACACTCAGCCCAGAAGAAAGAGAGGACCACACTACAACAGATGGATGATATTACATTATCCCATGGGCCAGAATTAATAATATCAAACTCATTTGTCAGGTTTACATTGATTTTCTTGCCTTGACTTATATTTAACAGTCAAGTGTATCAGTCAGGGTTTGTGTTTTTGTGTTGTTGCTTCAATTTTCAGTAGTGTCATATTTATCGAAAATTACAGTGTAATCCATTTTATCACTATATATTTATATAATCTGAATATTTCCTGAGGTTTTTAACATGAACATTTGTTGTTTCGATTCAGGTTGAGTCACTTTACATGTACCTTCAATTTAAACCACATTCATCAGTTTTACTCAAAAGTTGGAGTTAAGTTAAGAACAATAACCAAGACAAAAAATGTTTTTGAATACATTCTGATTATTATTCTGATTATTCTGATTATTATTATTATTAGTAGTAGTAACAGTAGTATTAGTAATAACGGTAGTATTAGTAGTAATATTAATATTTGTATTTGTATTAGTATTAGTTTTACTTTGGTGTATTGTTTTATATTGTGTCATAGTGACTAAAGACCCATTTTGAAAAGATATCTCCACACACCACGGGCTAATAGCATGACTAAAACCTTTCATGGGTGCACTTCTCTCAAACCCTGTGGAGCTGACCCTGCGGCCTCTTGGCAGCAGGAACACACTGAAACGTTCAGCAATCCAAAAATAATCTGCCCATCACTCATACTTCAGTTTGGGACTGTTGGAGCGCTCGGACTCAGTATTATGGTGAGTTCTAATCTGTATTCTGTCCTCATGCCCTGCTCCCTCTCATCTTTCTGCCTTATACCCACTCAGCCTCTTGTATGGATTAGTGGAACGCTCCCAAAAACAGATTCCCCATCTCCTCTCCTCTCATGTGGACATCAGACATTCACATTTTTTTCTGCTGCTGTGGCACTAAAATGGCAGAGATATAGGAGGATAACACATGTCCGAGGTGAAGCTCACCCCTGATTCCACCTTTGCAGCCGATGTTCAGCAATTAAATGATTCAATTTACAGAAGTCAGTGACCACAGAGTTTTAATGAAGTCGTTTAATGTCTCAGAAACATCATAGCTATCTAGCATGGTAGTGGTGAGACTGGTCAAACACAGGAGACAAATGAAACATACAAAAGAATTCATGTCAGAAAAATAAGCAGAGAAGATTATAGTCATGCAAAAGATAAAAGTACAGTAAATGATTAAGAAGCATGAACAGCATTGTATCCTATTACTGCTACTTTTATTGGATAAACCCCTGAGTTTGAAAAAAAAGAAAAACAACAGAAGAAGCAGAAACCAGAAAAATATCAAGAGAAAAAATAAAAAGTTGGCAGTTTTCTAGAAAGTAAGAAAGAGAGAATGTGTTGGGTGGAGCGCCTGTGTGACAACACGTTGCTGATACCACACATGATTGCATTTTCAAGTTTTAATATTTACAAAATAACGACAAAAAAAGAACATTATTAATGTCCGTGTCAGCTGAAGACATAATATTAATGATGATAGTAATAATACTGATAATAATGTCAACTTCAAAACAAATTACCACAATTTTTACTTCAACGAATTCACAATTTTTTTTAACATAATATTGTTTAAGTCTAATACAAAAAAAACCAGACAATACATCAAACACATAAAGTGGTACCCATCACATCTTTACAGGTTGGAGTTGAGAGAGGCACCAAACTCTCTGTGCAAAGGGGGGGGGGGCTGCATGGCGGCCCAGTCCCTTCCCTTTCTCTCATGCAGCCTTCTCTCCCATCAGACACCTCGCTCAAGCAGTTCACAAATAGCAACAAAATAATAATATTTAATGATGATGAAGTCATCTGTAGATTCAAGAACTGCTTCAACAATCCTCTAACTTCGTGGAATGGAGGGGGAAAGTACTCGGCTGCCAAGATCCACAATGTGACCATTGTTGCCCGAATTGTCTGGAAGTGATCCTATTAAACTAACAATGTACAAGCCATTCCTGCTAATGATTACAACCATGCTCAAAGGCAACAGGTTAGTACTGCAGTCACAGCGGTGACAACTCTACCCCCTCTGCTCGTATCACACACAGGCTGCAGAGGGTCAGTATCATACAAGGCTACTGGGAATCATCAGCGTCCGTCTGCTATACACTTGGATTATTGAATGGGCGGCCACCCTGTGAAGACACCTCTGTCAGATGTCTGCAGGGTCAGTTGAGTAGTTTGGCTCAAAGCTTTTTGAGTCAGCTCAGTGATGAGAAGCAGCTTCATCAAAGAAATACATCACAGAACGTCTACGAGACAAAGTCTATAGGAGGAAGAAATAAACACAAGCTTGGGATCTCATCAGTTGAACGTGTCGATTAGAAGGTTGCCTAAACTTGTGGGTCAAAAAACACATTAGCTCAGCTTCAAATTCATCACGGTCAATAAAAGCAAATACAAAAAGTCTTTGATTTAAAGGATTCATTCTGCATGCTGCAGGCCTCCTTTAGATGTTTCATTTGATTTGTCTTGTCATTGGTAAAAGTTATACTCAATTTAAGTTGCAGAATTAAAGCTGAAGTACTTTCTAGGTGATTTGATCTTGATATCTTTTGCTTCTTTTACAGCCATTCTTTGATTTCGAGGCTGATTTTTACACGGTTGAACCATAACACTCTTAATTCCACACATATTTTTCTGAAACAGCTGATCAGTTCTCCAGCTGATATGATTAATAACTGATTTCTGTGTCCCAAGTTCTCCTCCTTCCCCAATAAAACACCAAATGTTATCTTGGGTTCGATTTTTTTGTTTGCTTGTTCGTTTTTTTAATCCCCCTCCCCCACCTCCCACCTCCTCTGTTATTTACAAGACCTGGAACTTCCATGAGTTCTGGTCCTTGTAGTCCAGACAGTCAGTGGCATTGAAATTGAGCTTCCAGGCAGCTTGGTCCTTGTAGTCTAGACAGTCGACAGCTCCGAAACCCAAGGAGGCAGCAGTGTAGCCCTGTGAGGTGAGCGAGGCCGGGGACTGGCTGAGGGGCCCACCCATCGAGGAGCCCGTGATGGGGCTCAGGGCTCCTCCGGTGCCCGACAGCTGCGGGTGCATGGGGGACAGGTAGGAGCTACAGTCCAAGCCTGTGAAGTAGGAGGAGGTCCCCGCGTAGCTCTGGCTGTAGGCGGGGGCCTGGGTGTAGGTCATGGGGTAGGCGGTGGTGCGCTGCATGCAGGGGGTGGTGGAGACAGACAGCGGGTCTGGCAGCGGAGAGATGGAGGCCGGGCTCCAGATGGACACCGTGGCACTAGCCGAGCTCGAGCTGGGGGTGATGGTGGTGCCGGGAGGAGGGGGTTGGGGGCTGTAGGGTCCATTGCTGTGGTTGGCACTGGCCTCGGCGTTGGACTCACGGGCAGGGGACGCCTTCTTCTTAGGGGGCCGTGGCTTGGACTGGCCCGTGCTCTGCTGCTGCTGCTGGCGGCACTTGGCACGGCGGTTCTTGAACCAGACCTGGAGGAGGGGAGAGAATTAGTACTTTATCATTAGCTATTTCTCTTTCTCACACACACACACGCGGATGAGTTTATTTATCTTGCAGTGTAGCCGCAATGTTCTGCATCCAAACACTGTTGACTAGTGAATATGAGAAGTGAATGTGCATTGATGTGTGCTGTGTGTTACCTGCACTCTGGACTCGGGCAGGTTGATCTTCAGGGCCACCTCCTCCCTCATGAAGATGTCTGGGTACCGGGTTTTGGCAAACAGAGCCTCCAAGATGTCCAGCTGAGCGCGTGTGAAGGTGGTGCGCTCCCGACGCTGTTTACGCGGGGTGTCTAGAAAAAAAAAACCTTATTATTATTATTTATATTCATTATTATTGTTATTATTATTATTATTTAGAAGAAGAAGAAGTAGAAGAAGAAGAAGAAAATTCTAAAAGGAAAATTGCTTTTCCAAAATCCAATGAATGCCTATAATAGAAAACACGATTATTCCAATCAGTATTAACTTATTAAAATGTCCCAATTTAGTACTTTATTTGAATAGCCATCTAGTTGTATTAATAAAGAAGGACAAAAAAAATAAATTGCGATTCCTTGTGAATTCAGAAAATACATTAAGATAACTAATAAACCGCAGGCCTATTGTTTCTAAGATGTGTATTTTAAGTCAGTAAGTTTTAAGAATTGACCGATAATGTCGATTATTAGAAATTATTCTAACGAATAAATGTTGAAAAATACCAGTTAAACCCTAATAGATATTAGTTGAAGCTAAAGAAAGTCTCTGCGATTTACACATCTTATTGGATCGAATAAAATAATTTAACGCTTCTTCTTGTTTTGTAATTGTCATAGAGGAGACCGTCAGAATCGAAATATACAGTGAGGGCAAACGAAAGTGGCTCCACATCAAACATTCACGCAGTTTTTTGTGGGGGGAAATCGTCTTCATCTATTCAACAAGAGGGCCCAGCTTTGTAATGCACGCCTGCTGTCACCGAGGCCAAACCCCGGCATCATCCACAGCCTCATCTCAAGGATGACAGATGCTGAGCAGGTCATGCATCCGCACCGAACAATATAAGTTAAGTATTCACGCAGTCATGACAAAAAAAAAAAACATTGTGGCACAAAGTACAACACAATGCGCCTGCTCCTGTAAATAGGTTACACGATAAGAGCAACAGATTGGAGTCTGCGGTGATGTTAAGTCTGTGTGAGAACGAGCTGCGTCTCCATTCACACACGTTTTTTTATTGTTTTTTGACTCTGTAATCCGCTGAACTTATAGGTCAAGTGAACACATGTTCGGATGCCTGAAGAATCACACACATGTCTTCATCCACATAAAGCACAGACAGGTGTATTAAAAAAACACTCAACAGATATTTTACGCATTAAGATTAACGACCTTTTCTATAAATTCCTTCGGTTTTAGCATTTCAAAATATCCAACTTCACGTTTCCACTTCAAATAATAATGCAAAGACATATACAATTGATTCAAAATGAAAGATAGAAACACACAGTTGGAGGCCACAGGTTTTTACTTACTGGGATATCCAACGCCAGCGGAGTGGAGCAGATCCATGCCCGGGCCGGACAGCGTTAACCCGTTCACGGCGTAATGGGGTTGCTTAATGTAGGACATCATGCCTCCTGCCGGCTTTAAAACACTCCCTCACTTCCTCACTCTCTCTCTCCTTCTCTCTGACCGGGGGCCGGGTCTCCGAGCTAGTCTCCAGGGGGTGTCTCTCTCTCTCTCTTTCTCTCTCTCTCTCTCTCTCTCTCTCTCTCTCTCTCTCTCTCTCGTCTTTTTCCTCCCTGTCTCTCCCTCCCTCCCTCTTTATCTTTTACTCT
The DNA here is from genome assembly GCF_009819705.1 of Hippoglossus hippoglossus. Classification (NCBI taxonomy): domain Eukaryota; kingdom Metazoa; phylum Chordata; class Actinopteri; order Pleuronectiformes; family Pleuronectidae; genus Hippoglossus; species Hippoglossus hippoglossus. Next base: position 25,174,360 of record NC_047163.1, on the reverse strand, counting down.
ATAGGTTGTTTTTGACTAAGTTGTTGTTTTTTCCCTGCTGGCCCTCTTCTTTATCTGTGTAGCTTCCTCTGACCTAGTGCCGTCGAGCCTGACACCTGCCTGTAGTTCTAACCTGCGTTAAAGTACCTGTGCACCTGCGTCCACCTGGTGCGTAAAATCACAGCAGCTTTCGGACCTCCCTGTATATTCTGCACTTCCTCTGCGCAAATACGACAACAACAAACAACTCAAATCAGCCGAACACTATGAGCTGAAACCCCACATCGAGAATGTTGAAGGCTGACCAAACTAGACCCGAGCTATCATACAGTTGCTCCAACCAGAGTCGTGCGTAATTGCCCGTGCGCACCGACGTCGCCAGGTGAATTGTGCCAAAAAAGCCGCGGCAGGTCCAAAGCAGTTGGGCCCGTCTGCGGGAGCTGGTGAGAGCTGACACGGAGCGTGGGCCCTGGTCACTGAGGAGAGGGTGTGATGTGGATCTGCAGGTGGAGGACAAGTGAGCCGAGCGAGAAGAGACTGGCTAATTAGAAGTAACTTCTTACCCAAGTAGACACCCAGAGCCCTCCTCCCTCAACCCCTCTCTCTCTCTCTCTCTCTCTCTCTCTCTCTCTCTCTCTCTCTCTCTCTCTCTCTCTCTCTCTCTCGTGGGCGCGCTCACCCAGACGCGCGCGCACATAGGCTGTTAATATTGGGCCTTGATATGATGACACTTCAGCACAGACTCTGCTTCGTAAGAGTGCAATGTCTCGATTTGATGAAAACTTTAGACTATTATCTTCTTGTTATGCGCTACATTATGAAAGATCAATTTCAATTAAAAAACATGATTTTATATAACGCCAAGCTTGTTAAATGAAAGACACTTTGTAGCCTACTTAAGTTGACCTCATGCAATTAATAACAATTGTGTAAATTGTGTACCTGCAGAACCTCAATAACCGTATTAAGCTTTTCGAGTCTTGTGAACATTTTTCGAAATTGGCCTCCTAAAATAATTGGTCGGCCCATGTGTGCAGCCGGAGTGTGGAGGCAGAGGCAGAGAAGGGGGTACAGGCCGGATTATAGAGGCAGCACAAAGAGCGCGTTGTTCTGCTATTAAATCCCCTTCTGATCCCCAACATGCTCCCTTCCTTCCATTCATCCATTCATTCACCACGCTCAATAATGATAATAACAATAGTCGTAATAAAAATAATAACGATAATATTAATATTATTATTATTATTAATAATATAATAATAATAACACTAATACTAATAATAGTAATAATAATGGTAGTAGTAATAATAAGTACAAATTCTAACATTGTATTTGATTTAGGTAATTTACATCATAGCCTACTTCATATCAAACTTACAGTATATAAAGTTATAGAGAAGCGGAGTTATAGGTAAAGTTATGGAGAAGAAGAATAGTTATAGATTGATAGATACAAAGTTATACCTACATAGATAGATATGAGGTAGTAGAGCAGATAACTTATAGATAGATAGATAGATAGATAGATAGATAGATAGATAGATAGATAGAAAAGAAGAAGAGTTATAGATGGACAGAATAGTTATAGATAGATAGATAGATAGATAGACAGACAGATAGATGGATAGATACAAGAAGGAGAAGGTAATAGTTATATGTAGATAGATATAAAGTTATAAAAGAAGAATAATGCATAAAGGAGAAGATGATGATTAGTCACGTATAATTGATACAGGTATAAACTATGGTGTTTCAGAAAATATTTTTCAAATAAAACAGGGTTAACCCAAACAAAACAATAAATGAATTAAATTATTTATTTTGAAATAATTAGAGTTTAAAGACATATTGTTTTATTTGTTAATGTGATAGGAGCCTTAAGGCCTCAGGCCTATATGAGAACGTTCTAACAACTGTTGCAGCTCCGCGTGGTCAAAGTAGAAGAAAAGATAACGTTATTTT